>NW_027656864.1:0-55575 GCF_964235325.1 Thermobia domestica
CACCCACTAAATCTTCTGCCGTCGCCGCGTGGCTTTTATCCCAAAATTCATTCTAAAGTGCTTCAAAATGGTAAGTGAATACATATATATATATATATATATATATATATATATATATATATATATATATATATATATATATATATATATATATATATATAACACAAAAGCAAGTGAAAAGTTTTATATACATATTCTTATTTTTAATACCAAAAGCAAAAGTGACAAAAAGGGAGAAAAATATAATATCAATACCGGAAAATGTGCATCACAATTCTATCTACTTATTTCTCTTTGGAACTTGTATACAGGGTGTTTCAAAACAGCACTGACAACGTTTGGGAGATAATTCCTGACACCAAGATAAGACAAAAAGTATAGACTAAGTTGGGTGCACAAATGCTTCCTTGTGGAGTTATAAGCTGCCGAAAACATAAAAAAATGAAACATAGTGGAGTAAAGACTTCATGAGGAACTAGTATGTGCCCTTTCCAAATATCCATGTTTCAAAATCCTGTGGTACTTCCGCAATAATTTTTATAGAGGTAGTTGGAGAGTACTTCCAATATGCCCGTTGCCTAACTGCCTCCATAAAAGTTGCTGTGTGAGTAAACTAGGATACTGAAACATGTATTTTTGGATAGCGTACATATTAGTTCCTTAGTGAAGTCTTGACCCGACACAGGGCCGTGCTGGGATACTAATGAGGGCGGTGGACAAGTCTACTAAAAGGGCGCCCATACAAACGGGAATATATATATATATATATATATATATATATATATAGAGAGAGAGAGAGAGAGAGAGAGAGAGAGAAAGAGAGACTTTGAAAGAAAGTATGGGTGCCATTTTATATCAAAATCACCACCAAATTTGTTTTAGTATTAACGTAAATAGCTAACCTCGAATCGAAATCCTCTTTACTATAGAAAAACTTTTTAGATTCTGTAATAACATTTCTCTCAAGTAAAAAGAAGCTAAATGTATCAACAGCTTAATATAGCACGCCTATGGACGCAGGAGGCTCATTGCTGTGTTTACAAAAGCTCTCCATTGATTTCTGTCCTTAGAAAACTGAACCCAGTTTCTACTTTATATTTCAATCTCTGCGAGAACCATTTTAATATTGTCCTCCCATCTGCGCTTCGGTCTTCCTAACGGTCATTTTCCTATTTGGATTTCCAGTTACAACTTCGAAAGCGTTTCTAATTTCTCCCATTCTGGCTACATAACCTGACCATTTGAGTCACCTAGACTTGATGACCCTAACAATGTTTGGTAAACGGTATAAAATTATGCAGTTCCTCGTTATGAAGTTTCCGCCTTTCCCCATTCCCGTTCCTTTTGGAGTTCGAATATTGGTTTAAGAATCTTGTTTTCAAATACTTTCAGTCTGCGATTTTCCCTCAGAGTCAGTGACCATGTTTCGCAACCATACAGCACAACAGACATGATTATCGTTTTATATTTTGAGCTACAAATTCCTCAACAAAATTAGCTACAACAAAAGATTTTTAACTGAATAATAGCACGAGATCCCTGCTTTCAGTTGACATCAATTTTTTAGTGATAATGGTTTTGGTGTGTTAATAATGATCCTAGATATTTGGAAGTATCCACTTTGTCGAAAGAAAATATTATTTGGTATTTTAACGCATCCATAAAATGCAGTATTACGATCCCGACAAACTTCCATTTATTTAGTTTTCTCTGCATTTACTTTTAAGCCTATATCCCTGAAAGCGTCAATTAAGATTTCTGCATTCCTTTCTATTGTTCTATCATTCCCTGTTAAATTTACATCATCAGCATACGCCATAACCTGGCAAATACAATTCAACTCTAGTACCTGATTGCTGTCTTTGATTTTCCTTATAGTGTTCTCCAGAACAAAGTTAAATAATTATGACAACGCATCTCCTTGTTTCAGGTCATTTTTAACGTGAAAGCTCGTGAACAAGAATTTATCTACTCGAACCTTACTTCGGGATTCATTTAAACATATCTTAATTAATCTAACTTTTTCGGCATTGCAAATTATGTAAGCATGTTGTACAATGCTTCCCTCCTACCAGAGTCTAAAGTCAATAATTGATGTGCCAGGATGTTGTATTCTCTCATTTCTTTTCAAGTATTGTCGAATGGTAAAGATCTGGTCGATAGTTGATCGATTTTACCTAAATCCGTTCTGATAATCTCCAATAATTTCATCTGCGTATGGAGTCAATCTTCCTAATACAATGTTTAAGAGGATTTATTGGATGTTGACAGAAGAGAAATGCCTCGATAATTATTAAATCTGTTTTGTTGCTTTTCTTCTGAACTGAAACAATGATTGATTCTCTTCACTCTTGTGGTAATTCCTCCTTGTTCCAGATAATTAGAATGAGTTTGTGTGTCTTGCTCTACAATAATTCCCCTCCAGCTAAAATTAAGTCAACCAGAATTTTGTCTACACCCGGAGATATGTGTTTATTTATTTATTTATTAATAGCGATTTCTATTTCTGTCTGGTTAGGTTCTAGAATATACGGTTATGCTGCATGCATTTCACTTTCTCCACGTGCATTAGTTTTTGGCTATGTCTTAAGCAAATCGTCAAAGAAATCTTTCAATCTATTTAAGATGCTATCTGTATCAATGAGAACTGTTCCTTTAGGTTTCTTTAATATATAAGCACAAAGTTGATAGTCCTTCTTAAGTTCGTTGATGCATTTATACATGTCCCTTATTTTTTTTCACTATTATCTTCAAGTTAATTAATTTTAACTTTCAAAAGTCGCGTTTCTTTGTTCTAAAAGTTTTAGAAGTTTTCTGCCAGATGACAATGAAATTTTATGCAGGTATTTCGTTCGGATTTTGTAGCCAACGCAGTTTCTTCTGTTTTCTCTTCTCTGCTACTTCAGTGCATTCCTGGTTAAACCATGGTTTGTTCCTACGTATTTCTGCGTGCTTCAATATTTCTTTTGCTGAAATTTTAATGTTATCTCTAATTTCAACCAAGTATCTTGAACACTAGTGCACTCCGAACCTTCTAAAACTATTGGACACTTCAATCTGGCTCCCCTCTCACCTGACTCTCCTCTATTAAAAAAAAAATACCGCTCCGTTTTCAGATAGTGAATATTTCCTTTATTCCACGATAGTCTCTCTCTTACTTTCACAATCAACTCCTCTGAAGGACCGAAAATCAGTTGTGCTAGACTGTTCTTTTCTGTCTACTAAAACATAATCAGTTTGAACATGTGTTTTTTCATCTGATGAGGTCCAAGTATATTTATGGACGCCGCGATGTTGGAATTTTGTAATCTTCACGATAAGGTTTCTGGATATTGCACAGATCACGAGTCTAACGCCATTGTCACAACCTTCCTTATGCAAACATTTATTCCCTATAATCGGTTTGAAAATACCCTCTGGTCCTACCTTCGCATTGAAACCGCATAACAGAATTTTCATATGGTATTGCAGGAGATGATCAAATACCCGTTCTATTTTTTCGAACAACTGTCTTTTTTTAATCGCCATCCTTATTTTCTGTTGGGGCATGTGCATTTAAAACAATAATATTACACCACCGACCCTTAAGAGAAGTAAAAGCAAATCTATCATTAATAAATTCAACCTATGTAATTGCTGATATTATGTATTCGTTTGTGAACGGAAAGCCTTGTTTCTAGTTGGTAATTTTTAATTTGTTCTCCGTAAAAGAACGTAAAATTTCCCGACTTGGCTTCTCCATTTCCTTCTCATCTAACTTCCTGATATCACACTAGGTCCAACCTCTATTTCTAAACTCATTTTTTACAAATTTTAACGCGCCTGTCCTATATAGACTTCGTATATTTTATGTTCCAAATCTCATGTCGATTTTACTTTGCGGAGTTCGTGCCAAGTTATCAGTTCTGATCCGAGGATTCTGCGAACTTATCTGAAGAATCTTTTTTTTTTTTTTAATGGATGAGGTTTTTAACCCCACACCACATTCTCAAGCTGGATTATCACCCCTTGTCTGTCCGCAACTGCTTACTCAGTATATTCACAGCTAACCTCTATATCCCAGAGGCCTTCTCCTCGATCCACAACCTGAGGACGCGCCGTGCCGTGGTGACAGGAAGACCACATTTTACGGAAATTAATAGAGCTTTATTTCAGAAATACAACAGGTACTGATTATCTGAACACGGCTTTAAAACACACAGGAACAATCAATATGCTCGGATATGTGGATGCATATTAAGAGTGTGAAAGCTTCGACGCCGTAAAAATCGTAAATTAGAGACTAGTGTCAGTGTAGTATTACATAAATGCATCGTACGTTTGACTATCCGAACTACGTATTCTTGATGTATCACATTGTTTCGCTTTATAGCTATATAACTTTCTGAAAGTATTTGAGAACAAGATCCTGAGACGAATATTCGGACCCAAGAAGAACGAGAATGGTTAATGGCGGAAACTTCATAACGAGGAACTACATAATTTATACGGTTTACCCAACATTGTTAGGGTCGTCAAGTCTAGGAGGTTTAGATGGGCGGGTCATGTAGCTAGAATGGAAGAAAGTAGAAACGCTTTCAAGGTCTTGACTGGAAGACTAATCGGAAAACGACCATTAGGAAGACCTAGGCGCAGATGGGAGGACAATATTAAGATGGATCTCGCAGAGATTGGAATACAAAGTAGAAACTGGATGCAGTTAGCTAAGGATAGAAGTCAGTGGAGAGCTTTTGTAAGCGCGGCATTGAACCTCCGGGTTCCATAGGCCATAGAGTTAGTAAGTTAGTTAGATTATACTCTTTACCTGTTCTCTGCCAATAGCAACTGTATGAACTTATAATACAAAACTGAAATACAGAAGAATAAAATTTTTAAAAAATGTGATATTTTGCAGGGCATCTTATGTAAAGGGTGCCTTGTATTCTTCACAGGTTCTCTACTACCAGTCATTATTTGAATTTATTAAACAAAGCTGGTATACAGGATAACCAAAACCAAATATCTATAATGTGATGTTTCGTAGGGCGCCTTATGTAAAGGGCGCACTGTACCTTTCACGAGTTCTTTGCCAACAGTAACTGTGTGTATTTATTGTACAGAACTGTGCTATACAGAAGATAAATAACATCGTTCATCTTTGATGTGGTCTCGGAAGGGCGCCTAATGTAAAGGGCGCAGTGCACCTTTCACGGGTTCTTTACCAATAAAACTGTAAGAATTTATTACTAAAAACTTGTACCTTTATTTATACTGTGATATTTTGGAGGGCGCACCGGGACACGTCCCGGTGTCCCTGTGGGCCAGCACGGGCCTGACCCGACACCCGACTACGGTGGGTTCCATAGTTTTGGACCAATGGATCTTTAAAGTTCATTTTTTCATGTTTTCTGCAGCCTATAACTCCGAAAGGAAGCATTTATGCAGCCAGGTTGGTCTATACTTTTCGTCTTATCTTGGTGTCAGGAATCACCTCCCAAACGTTGTTTTGAAACACCCTGTATAAACCTAGGGGATCCTAATTGCTCAGTGGAAGAGTGCTCGCTTCGGGTACAAGGGATCTCTGGTTCGATCCATGCCATTTGAGTTTGTGGTGGACAACATCCTGTTCGTAGGCTTTCTCTTGGTTCTCTGTTTCCTCAGAAATTCTCGTTCCCCCAATTAACACATAAGCATTCACATTCATTACGCAACACTAGAGAACAAATTTTAAGTTTGCGTTTGTTACAAGAGAATTGAAATCTGTTTCTTATTGGCTTTCTTCCGCTGATTTCAAATTTGATTTCAGTTTCTTTCTTCGGGCTTAGTTTTTAAGTAATATACGCTTCAATCCACACCTAAATATCCTATTGTATTGTCAATGGTGTATATATTAAGTATACTCACCTAAAATGTACTCTTTGTTGAACTTCTGCGGTGTGTTGCATTAGGAAGGTCCTTTTTGTGCTCCAGGAATAATCCGCCAGAATCCAGGAGTTCTTTCAGCCCTTATAACAACCTTCCATGGTTCCACATTCTTAGTGAAACTCTTCCTCATGCTCATTACCGTCAGCTCCAAGATTACTAGGAAAGGAGTCAGAAATGGATTTTGAGAGACATACGGCATCCCATTATCTTGTAGGTTTGTAGGATTTCTCTTGCAAAAATTTAATAATTTCTGCTCTATAATTACCAAAATCGTTTTTGACGATGCTGGCAAAAGATTACCATGCAGCCAACTCTTTTGAATTCAAGCAACTTTGAAATGCTGGTTTATGCAGTAATGCTCAAATTTGGGGATCAATGAATCTTTATTTTTGTTAATTTTAGGGAACTTTTTCTGTAGGTACTGGAAGCCTTCACGCATTATTTTCCATGGCTTTAACAAAATTTTTCATGAGTCCCAGCGGAGGTAAAAATACGAGATCGTATTTTATCCAGAGGAACTAGTGATTTATGCGTTACGTTCTTCTCGCCAACTACAAATGTTTCTCACTTTTCCCATTTTTGTTTAACTTAGTGTTCCTTAGAGTTCGTACTATCCCAGAAGCACAGGAAACAGCAGAACTTTGCAAAACCAAGTTGGAGTACTAACAATAACATAATAACTTTAAAATTTCCACAAACATTCCATTCGTCCCTATCATACTGTATACTGTTCAATATTAGTTTAATGTTTTCATAAGATTCAGCTGAATGCGAAGTAGGCGTTTCTTGATCCTCGTGGTCAGAAGATTCCATAGTGTCTTTTACCTATGGTAACGGGTAATTTGCCATTTTCTTCTTACCCAGCGTTTCAAATATATCAACGCAGAAATTCGGACATCTTCAGGATCTTGCTGTTCTTGTTGTTTCCTCTCTACGATGGCAGAGAGGAGCTCGGTAGACTGCATGGATGGGATAAGGAATTTAACTTGATACGATCTCGGCTGGAGTATTGAGTGAAAGTCTTGGATGGACCATTTCTGCAAGGATGGCAGTGTAGGTGATGAGCGGCTGTTGCGTCGTTGGATGCTGGTGCGTACAACAACAGTAAACGTTATTAGTATGTGGTCTGAATTGAGTACCATTAATATATGCGGGCCATTTAGTATAGAACATTGACAATAAGTGCCATGTCCAGAGTATCTGGGAGTCCTCCATTTGTGGGAAAATGAATGAACGGTGCGCTGGCAAGGACGTCGGTGCGACGTTGCAGTCGCCTTCTATTTTGGTTTGAGATCCCGGAGTTCCAATCAGGATGCTTGTGTGCCATTGAGTGGATTCAAGTCAATACTCTTCTTCGTTAGGAAGCCGCGAGCTCTGCTTTTCGTTTCGTGATTCCGTTGGCGTTGAAACACGTCACTCTTAATTATTTGGTTACTTGAAATCTAGGACGTGCCATCGTTGAAGATACTTGCAACTATTTCAACTATTGTCATCTTAGTTACTTGATCTATTGAGGTTTGTATTTTTTGCGTAGTTCAAATTTTAGGGTTTCCAGGAACTTGTAGAGATTTAGTCCCTGGAAGAGCTGCATGATTTCTCTGATGGTGGAGGCCAGTGATGCTTCAGAGGACGTCGTAGCAGTTTTTGTTTATTCTTGTTTATTTCCTCCTTCCTCTTTTGTGTCTATTGTTCGATGTTGACTGGTATGTGTGCTTGATTTGGAGTCCTAGCTCATTGTTCGGCAGCTGCTTATTGGCGTGGACTCTTCGAGCTTCTTGTAGTCTCTACAGAGAAATCTCTGGTATTCTCTGTGCTGGGTGCTGTTGCATAAGATGTGGATGCTTGATCGGTTGTCTTGACTTCGAGTATATTTCGCTATTGTTGTTTTTGCTGATTTTGTGCTGTAGGAAGTCGTTGGGTGGTTCTTTCCATCTTCGCCGCCTTCAGATATTCAAAGCCCCGATATTTAGTTGAGTGGCTGCCATTGCAGTTTGCGCAGATAGCCTATGTCTCTTCGTGTGATGGGAACCGCCGCATTTGACACATCTGAGTACAACTGAGAAGGTAGTGGAGGAAATAGATTTTGACGTTGTCGTTGGTCTTAGGTAGACTTACTAGGAACAAGGGGAAGATCGGCCTTTGAATTCTGCTGCAATCACTGCTAAGAAACTTTCCTTGTTAAGTGCTTGTTGAATATCAACGATATTCGTGTCGATTGGCAACTTCCGCAGGACGACTTTCAATGGGCGGACCATACGCGGTATATCCGAAGAGTGCGAGTACTGTGTTTGCGCTCAGTATGTTTCGATTTTCGCAGTCTTCCATGGTGCGGCAATGGAACTTCAGATAGTCCTTAGTATGGTAAGACGGGGGGGGGGGGGGAAGTTTGCAATTAGCTATGATAGTCTCTATCAGTGTACTTTGTTCTATACGTCATATAGATAGATAGATAGATGGGATTTTGCGCTTGGGTATGTTGGGTAGTTGTAGTTCTCATCTTATGCTTCACCATCTAATGACTTCATATCATCTGTTCCCAGATTTTCTGCTGCTATGGGGGCTATGGTTCGTGCTCCATATCATGTTTCCCTTCTCTTCCTCCTCTTACTGGGAAGGGGCAAATTGGGGTTAATTTATCTTTAAACTCTGTCAAGGAATTGATTATGCATGCGCTGGGTTTTTTCCTGAATTTCTTTGGACTCTGAAATGCTGGGGGTTTTCCAGCCCGTCATCCTTCTGCATGGTGCCAGAAGGTGGATGTGTTTGTGTCTTGTTGGAAGCATCGGATTAGTGCACTATTAGGTCGATTGTATGTTTGGGCTGCGCCTCCGATATACCCAGGGGAAATGCCTGAGGTGAATTTGTTTCTGGTAGCTGTCGAAGTGCAATCTTCTCCTGTGACTGCGTTATATCACTTAGGTCTTCAAGGTTGAGCACCTTTATGTAGAGTGGGTTCCACTGTAGCTTCTGCTGGACGCTGGGACCAGGGCCTAGGGGATAAATTTCACGTCCATGAACTTGCTGATTTCCTGGCTGTCTGACGAAAACAGTGAGTGCGGGATTTTCATGAGTTCTCCACAATCAACAAACTTGTCTCAATCACTTTTACAAAAATTAAAAGAGAAAGAATTAGGAGAGATTCTCAAAAGCTGTGTAACAATGAATTACGAATCACTTACTATAAAAGATCTTTAATACTCTGTTTTAGAACATCAAATATTGTCTTTATTAAGATATACTAAGGTTATGTTAGTGTGATAAAGTATCAGTAAAGCATTTTTCATATTTTGCTTGTTTAATGTGTCATCTGCTGGGTGGCAGATAAAGTCATGGGCATATAAAGTCAATACTGATCAAGGATCTAACAAAGAATTTTACGGAATTAAACATAAAGACGTGTGAGAAAACGTATGAGAAGATGAAAACTATGGAGATTCAAAGAAACAAGGCAATATTGCTATGACCAGTGATGAAAATTTTCCGGAAAATTTTGAAACGGAAAATTTTCCGGAAAATTTTCTTTCCAGAAAATTTTCCGGGAAAATTTTCCGATTCATAAAAACATACTCCACTTATTCCTACATCGTTGTATAGCCGTGATGTGAGGTGGAAAATTTTCTTCTATACTTTTCCGGTAAATTTTCCGTTCTTAACATATATCAGTGATCAAGTAACAATTCCTCAGTATTCATAAATTGATTAAATTCATGTATAGAAATGTAAAAAAGTGAAAGATTGTTTAAAGAATCTGAAAATTTTCATGGCTCAGACAATTTTCAGTACTATGTAGGAACAAGTGAAACAATTTTTCATGAATCGAAGAATTATCTGTCCTGTACACTGATGACAATTTCCCGGAAACTTTTGAAACGGAAAATTTTCCGATTCATAAAACATCACTTATTCCTTCATCGTTGTTTAGCCGTGATGTGAGGTGGAAAATTTTCTTCTATATTTTTCCGGAAAATTTTCCGTTCTTAACAAATGTCAGTGATCAAGTAGCAGTTCCTCAGTATTCATACAATTGATTGAATTTATGTATAGAAATGTTAAAAAGGGAAAGATCGTTTAAAGAATCTGAAATTTTCACGCCTCACACAATTTTCAGTATTATGTAGGAACAAGTGAAACAATGTTTCATAAATCGAAATATTTTGTGTCTTGTATGGAAAAATTGAAGAACTTTTTATGAGTCGGAAAATTTTCATAATTTTGAAGCAAAAAGTAAAACAACTTTTTGTGAATCGGAAAGTTTTATTGCTCTGTAGAAACAAATGTAAGGAATTTTCATGAATCGGAAAATTTTCATCACGTTGTAGAAACAAGTGAAAACACTTTTCATAATCCGGACAGTTTTGGATATTATGTATAGTGATGTTAGGTGGAAAATTTTCCACTATATTTAACTGCACATTCAGCTATAAAATTCGATTCCTGTAGAGGAAAATTAGACAGCAACAAATTATAATTTTCAAATTAGATTTCGGGAACCAGAAAATTTTCTAATATTTCACGTTGTGAAGTAAAAATTTACATAGTGTTTCTCTCTCTCTCTCTCTTTATTATATCTACTTATTTATAAATGTTGCAGAATGTAAATCTATAAAAGTAGTAAAGCTATGAGAAAACCGACTTATCCGTATTAAACTGACGAAATCTAATATTGTAAGATCAAAGGTGGATTCTGAGGGAAGAACGCATTGAAGTTTTTGAAACATTCTTGAAATGAATGGTTAGATTTTCACTTCATGAAACTATGTAAGACAATACTTATTACCAATAAATTATACGGCTAAACAGCGATGTAGGAATAAGTGGGTATGTTTTTATGAATCGGAAAACATTCATGACTTTTAATAAATTGAAATTTTAAATAATAGAATTGGATATTTGTACTCTACGAACTCATGTTCTCTGCACTTTGCATACACACACACAGAAGAGTTGAATTGAGTTGATTTTGAGTTTAACGTCCCTTTCAGCAGCGAGACTATATAAGACGGGACCAACTGATTAACGTGAAACCCGAACTACATGAAGTCCCGCTGGAAATCGAAGCCAGGTCTTCCATGCCAAAGGCGCGTATGCTAACTGCTTAGCAACGAAGGAGCTCGCAGATGAAGAGAGAGAGAGAGAAACACTGTGTAAAAGTTTATTTCCCAACTTGAAATATTAGAAAATTTTCCGGTTCCCGAAACCTAATTGGAAAATTATAATTTGTTGCTGATTAACTGTCCTCTACAGAAATTCAATTTTGTAGCTGAATGTGCAGTTTAATATAGTGGAAAATTTTCCACCTAACATCACTATACATAATATCCAAAATTGTCCGGCTTATGAAAAGTTTTTTTCCGCTTGTTTCTACATCGTGATGAAAATTTTCCGATCTATAAAAATTCCTTTCACTCGTTTCTACAGAGCAATAAAACTTTCCGATTCACAAGAAGTTGTTTTACTTTTTGCATCAAAATGATGAAAATTTTCCGACTCATGAAAAGTTCTTCAATTTTTCCATATGAGAAAATATTTCGATTCATGAAAAATGGTTTAACTTGTTCTTATGAGCCATGAAAATTTTCAGATTCTTTAAACGATCTTTCACTTTTTTACATTTTTGTACATGAATTCAACCAATTTTATGATTGCTGAGGAATTGTTACTTGATTACTGACATTTTTTTAGAACGGAAAATTTTCCGGAAAAATATAGCGGAAAATTTTCCGCGGAAAATTTTCCATCTCACATCACTAGCTATGACAGTAGAAAGTAAGAATGGAAAAGTAGTCATCAAGAAGACAGAAATCTTTGGAAGATGGAAAAAATAAATGTATTGAGGACTTCTGTGAGAACAAGAGACCGCGTTATGCAAAATACAATAAGCTACAATCATGAAAGTTATGCCCCACTTCGAAACGAGTTAGAAAAAATGGGGGGGGGGGGAACGACGACTTTGGCAATGGGGACCAGTTGTCGACAGGGACGAGATGGGTATCATTCGATTCGTATTGACAAGTAGATCAATAATTAGTATGCCATTTTCCAGAAAATTCAATTTTAACCCGGAAATTAATAAAAATTCGGGATTTTGGGCAATGGAGACCTGTTGTCGACAGGGACGAGATGGGTATCATTCGATTCGTATTAACAAGTAGATCAATAATTAGTATGCCATTTTCCCGAAAATTCAATTTTAACCCGGAAATTAATAAAAATTCGGGATTTTGGGCAATGGAGACCTGTTGTCGACAGGGACGAGATGGGTATCATTCGATTCGTATTAACAAGTAGATCAATAATTGGTATGCTGTTTTTCCGGAAATTTATTTTACCCAGAAATTGTCCCGGAATTCAATTGTTCCCCCGTATGTTCTAAATATCTGTAATGAATTACGTGCACACGTGCATGAAACTATGTGCGTGCTGCACAACTGTGCTTGTTTGTCGATCTCCTCTTTAGGAAGGCCCTGTTGGCGTTCCTGATTGTAATGATAACGTTCATTTACAAAAAAGTCTAATAATTAGTACGTCTACCTTTGGTGGACGTGGGTCTAGTTCTGGTTCCCGGTTGGACAGCACAAACATGTAATTCTGCAATTATTACTTTCAGTAATTATTCCTTTCCTTTGGTCTCAAGGGAATAGCACCGGATGCCAGACTATAAAAGTTCCATTTTTGTTCCTTTAAAGAAAAATACTTGATTTTTGCGAAAAACTGCAAACCTAAGAAGTTAGGATATTCACTTGTAAATTTGGATTCAAAACTGAAATCAATAGTTTGTTTTTCGTTTATTATTGTTTTGAAGAAGAATCGTTATTTTGAAAGACGAAAAGATATTGAAATTGAATCCTCGGAAAAATTGCATACCAATTATTGATCTACTTGTTAATACGAATCGAATGATACCCATCACGCCCCTGTCGACAACAGGTCTCCATTGCTCAAAATCCCGAATTTTTATTAATTTCCCGGTTTGAAATTGAATTTTCGGGAAAATGGCATACTAATTATTGATCTACTTGTTAATACGAATCGAATGATACCCATCTCGTCCCTGTCGACAACAGGTCTCCATTGCTCAAAATCCCGAATTTTTATTAATTTCCCGGTTTGAAATTGAATTTTTGGGAAAATGGCATACTAATTATTGATCTACTTGTTAATACGAATCGAATGATACCCATCTCGTCCTTGTCGACAACTGGTCCCCATTGCCCAAGTCGTCCCAAAAACGAGAACTACGTGTGGAACAAGGAATGAAAAGCTACCGCGATAGATATCAAATTCTGCTTCCCGTACTACATGATATGAGTCAAAGCCCACAAGGTCTTATTTCCTAAAACTACTAGTCTTGTACTATTAAAGTAAACAATTTTAAAGTCAACTATTTAACAACTGTATATACCGTAAAATCATGATCAATGAGTGCTATCAGCATTACTATTTTAAAATGACTACTATTATTTAAATATTCCTACTACTTGAAAAAAAAAAAACATAATAGAAGGCCAGTAAAGATTTAAGACACTGAGCCTGAAGTTTTAAGACACTGAGCCCAGATATGTTTCGATAATGCTGGCAATCACATAAAACAAATGAGGCGCTTAGTATCAAATCCATTTTTTTTTTTTTTTTTTTTACCGACATTGAGTTATATATCACTGCTTATATGTTTGATCTGAAGGAATTCCATGGAAACAAAATTTTGTTTAAAAGCTTAATATTTCATACTAACAAACTAGTTCAAATACGGGACTTTGTACGAATGTATATGGAGCTTCACTGCACGTTTTGCGAGATTACTCAAAACTAAGCGAAATGGATGTGGCGGATTCTGATATACTACTAGGCGCCTCAAATATTGTAATCCCCCTAAGTTGTGGAGTATTTAGCTCATCATGTACAGTATATGACAGGAAGAGTGGCCTAAGGATTTCTTGATGCAATTGACTAAAATCTCGAGCCCAGAAATAAGTCGTAAGAAGAGAACTAATGCCCTGTGGCAACAAACCAATCTTTCGGATGTTTATTTATTTATATCAGGGAAGTATAAAACAAATTTTATCTCGTTAACTTTGACAAACTACAAATAGTTATGACAGTAATCGTGAAACACGTACACACAAAAATGTAATGTGTAGGATTGTGCGATATATATTTGGATTTGGATATCAAAATCGGTATCGACAAAAATCCAAATTTGATCGATATGTCGAAAAATATCAAAATATCATATAATATCATATATGATATATAATCATAGAATAACATATATCAAAATATCATATAATATCATATATGATATATAATCATAGAATAACATATATCAAAATATCATATATATATAAAAGTAAAAAAATGCTCGTCAACATATGTCAAAATTGCCTGTTGAAATTTCGCACATTCCAGGTAATATCTAATGGTAAAAGTTCATTTTGGCTTGCTTAAAATACTTATGAATGCAAAAATACACAATCCTCTCAACTCGTTTTCTGCTTATTTTTTGTACTACCAAAAGGCATTATTCAGTCAGTTTCCATCAACCATTTTACCTATGGAGCGTGGGGTTCATAAGGCTCAGTGGTACAGCGCTTACCTCTGGTGCATGGAGTCCTTGGTTCGATACCCGGCCAGGTAAGTTTATGATTGATAACTGGTCCGTGGATATTCTCGCGATAGTCCAGTTTCCTTCCACATTCTCATTCCACCAATTCTTCCATCATCATTCACTTGCCTTCCCAAGCCATAAGATGGAAGCAATATATACTTAATTAAGAATATGTTTAACTCTTTTCCAAAGTTCTTAAAGAAGAAACAAAATGGATTCATTGAAAGAGAAAATAAAACCACAAATATGAAACTTTAAAGTGTTCTTCTCTCTAGATGTGAGCGCAAAAACAAACAACTAGAAAGACTAGAAAAAACTTCGGCGTTAACAAGCAAAAAAAAAGAAAGTTAGAAAAAGGAGGGAAATTAAGGAGATGAAAAGGTGAAAACACCTGGATGTTATCGAAAACTCTTCTCTTTGGCATCCTACACCAAAAGCAGGTTTCTGTACTTTTCTTTTTTTTTAAGATCTTTCTTTATGACTTCCTCTGGAGAAGTTTCCAGCTTGTATGCAGCATCCTCTTGAACAGTATGCAGTAAACAACAAAAGAGCAAAAGTTGTCTGAAACTCCAGACAAACAAGAAGAAGGAGAGAAATTTTATCCCGATATGACGTCATTACGAAACTCGAGTGGACCTAAACTCAAGAACGAAATAAAACAAGAACGTTGTTAGATAATATTGTTAACAACACAACTGTAATTCTGCTTTTATTATGGTTTACATCTGGAACATGGATTGGCCATATCGTTTACAGCTTTGGATTTAATAATAAATGCATCATAACATTTGAAAGAACTAATTATATTCAATATGCTTTATGGAAGAATCATGTATTACAAAATGTAGAACACCAAACGTGTTGATTGGTGGCTACTTATGACGTAAATCTTTATCAATTTCTTCTTCCTCTTCTTTTTCTTCTTTTTCATTTAATTTCAAGGCTCAGCCAATATAATCAAACTATGCTGTAAACAGTATACCAGGTCTCCACATATATGATCATAAATACATATTTAGTATATGGTAAGTGTTTTGTTTATTATCAGTTCACTTTTGAACAAACAACTCACCAGGTTCTGTTATAAGCATGTTTTCTGCACAGAACCAAGTATACTATTTGCGTCATTCATTGAAAACGTTAGTAGTTTATGTTGACATTAATTGCAGTCAAATGCAGAAACTTCTGATAGCCTCATTAAAGAAAGAGAAAAAAAGTCTGCCTCTCTGACTCTTCGCTTACTCACTTACAGAAACAACACACACATCCAGATACGAGATTTAGTTGTTGTAGATTAGTGTTTCTCTATTTGTGATCCACGAACAAAGTTAACTGCGTTTTTGATGTAGTATATATAGCTACGGGATATGTGATTGATTGATTTTGTTTCATGTCATTATCATAGTAACATTATACCCAACTAAATTAGTTCAATCGAATTTATGAGATGAAATGAAATCTTTCTGTTTTACATTCCCCGGTAACGTCGACTAGGCTAAAGGACACGATCAGACGATGATGATGAGAAATGAAGACAATGGGTGGAATGAATAAAGTGGGAGGAAACGGGAGAACCCCGAGAAAACCCACGCATATGGTGTTTGTTCACCACAAAATCCATTTGGCGCGAGTTGTGATTGAACCAGGGATCCTGTACCAGAGTTGAAATTTCTACCACTGAGCAACCGCGGACCCTCCGGTGAATTTAGTTGCTTTAGTTTCTAAGTAATGGAACGAGATGTACTTTCAAATTAGCATCTGAATCATTAGTTGGATTTGTATTCAAAAGTTATACTAATGGAAGCCGATGTCAGGGGAGAGAAGTAAGCAGTGTTTCTTTGAGAAAAAATATTTCTGGGGTCACACTTAGTAGCCTAGGGCACGTCTTGTTTTGGTATCCTTCAAGGGGCACTCTCACAGTTCCGGGGAGCAGTATCCTTCCCAAAACATGTCTGGTATGGATGAGCACGAGACAAGATTTGTGGCTGTCTCGTCTCGAAAATGTGCTGTAAAAGTGATGTCTCGACTCGAAAAATGTATATTTTACTATTGGAAGAGCCGTGTCTCGACTCGAATTTTTTCAGGAAAATCCTGTCTCGACTCGTCTCGTGCGTATCCCTAATGTCTGGAAGTAACGCTGTAGGTAAACCCTTCCCGAAGGTGTGCTTGGGCCCCTTTAGGATCTGGATACTTTTGCTTGCGTGGACGGGTGTTGTGGTACCTCGTCACCGTTTCAACAATGGAACAAAGAGTGAATAATCAAACTCCTTTCGCGTTTAGGAAAGCTCCAATGGAAACAGTTGAGATGTTGAAAAAATAATGTGAGGACAATTACCGTTCTTGTTTCAAAATTTTTGAAAGATGTTGATAAAACACTGTGGTGGTAGGCAAATAAAAGCATATAGCTTAGTTCATGGTTTTCGGAGTGATACGGGTACTACTTACGGATGAATAACTACTCGTACACTGGCAATACTTGTTCTTTCATTCTTCTACCTCATCCCGTCCCCTCCTTTTCTTATGTGCATATCTCTGCTTTTTTCAAATTAAAAAAAAAAAGGATTTTCTACCTCATACATCGGCCAATCGAAAATGATAGTGATAGAGCTAGGTTTTTCTCACGAGACGAAATGAGGTTTTCTTGCCTCATGTCATAAATATATTCTAGAAGATACATCTCGTCTCGATTCTCGAAGAATTGTTTCTCATCTCGGTTTATTCTCGGAAAGCTTTTCTTAGCCTCGTGTCGACATTTTTTCTCGTGTCGGTTCGTAAATTTAGTATGTAGAAAAATTTATGCCAACATTTTTCACGTAATTTCATCTATACAAGTTATCAGAATGAAGGGTGTGATATAACAATATTTAGTCCTGCAGGCAACACTACAAAGAGTAAGAATAGTATATAAAGAAGCTGTGCTTTTAATGTAGATTCAATGAATCAGGAATATGTTCCATTTCGATCATTATCTCTCAATTAAAACCGGAAGTGGTAGAAATCTACTTCCGGTTTCAGTATTCATTTTCCATAGAACAAAAGAGATCAGATATAACAAGAAATACTTCTTTGTGGATTCAGTATCATATGAAAAGAAAACAATTTCAGGTCGTATCCTATTTGAAACCGGAAGTTAGACAAACAAACTATAACTTTCGCTTCTTATATGGAATGGAATAAATTATAGTATTTGACAGAAACATTGATTGTTTTGCAGAATCAAGTTCTGCACTAGCAAGATACTTCCAACTATTTCAACTATTGTCATCTTAGTTACTTGATCTATTGAGGTTTGTATTTTTTGCGTAGTTCAAATTTTAGGGTTTCCAGGAACTTGTAGAGATTTAGTCCCTGGAAAAGCTGCATGATTTCTCTGATGGTGGAGGCCAGTGATGCTTCAGAGGACGTCGTAGCAGTTTTTGTTTATTCTTGTTTATTTCCTCCTTCCTCTTTTGTGTCTATTGTTCGATGTTGACTGGTATGTGTGCTTGATTTGGAGTCCTAGCTCATTGTTCGGCAGCTGCTTATTGGCGTGGACTCTTCGAGCTTCTAGTAGTCTCTACAGAGAAATCTCTGGTATTCTCTGTGCTGGGTGCTGTTGCATAAGATGTGGATGCTTGATCGGTTGTCTTGACTTCGGGTATATTTCGCTATTGTTGTTTTTGCTGAGTTTGTGCTGTAGGAAGTCGTTGGGTGGTTCTTTCCATCTTCGCCGCCTTCAGATATTCAAAGCCCCGATATTTAGTTGAGTGGCTGCCATTGCAGTTTGCGCAGATAGCCTATGTCTCTTCGTGTGATGGGAACCGCCGCATTTGACACATCTGAGTACAACTGAGAAGGTAGTGGAGGAAATAGATTTTGACGTTGTCGTTGGTCTTAGGTAGACTTACTAGGAACAAGGGGAAGATCGGCCTTTGAAGTCTGCTGCAATCACTGCTAAGAAACTTTCCTTGTTAAGTGCTTGTTGAATATCAACGATGTTCGTGTCGATTGGCAACTTCCGCAGGACGACTTTCAATGGGCGGACCATACGCGGTATATCCGAAGAGTGCGAGTACTGTGTTTGCGCTCAGTATGTTTCGATTTTCGCAGTCTTCCATGGTGCGGCAATGGAACTTTAGATAGTCCTTAGTATGGTAAGACGGGGGGGGGGGGGGGGGGAGTTTGCAATTTGCTATGATAGTCTCTATCAGTGTACTTTGTTCTATACGTCATATAGATAGATAGATAAATGGGATTTTGCGCTTGGGTATGTTGGGTAGTTGTAGTTCTCATCTTATGCTTCACCATCTAATGATTTAATGTCATCTGTTCCCAGATTTTCTGCTGCTATGGGTGCTATGGTTCGTGCTCCATATCATGTTTCTCTTCTCTTCCTCCTCTTACTGGGAAGGGGCAAATTGGGGTTAATTTATCTTTAAACTCTGTCAAGGAATTGATTATGCATGCGCTGGGTTTTTTCCTGAATTTCTTTGGACTCTGAAATGCTGGGGGTCTTCCAGCCCATCCTTCTGCATGGTGCCAGAAGGTGGATATGTTTGTGTCTTGTTGGAAGCATCGGATTAGTGCACTATTAGGTCGATTGTATGTTTGGGCTGCGCCTCCGATATTCCCAGGGGAAATGCCTGAGGTGAATTTGTTTCTGGTAGCTGTCGAGGTGCAATCTTCTACTGTGACTGCGTTATATCACTTAGGTCTTCAAGGTTGAGCACCTTTATGTAGAGTGGGTTCCACTGTAGCTTCTGCTGGACGCTGGGACCAGGGCCTAGGGGATAAATTTCACGTTCATGAACTTGCTGATTTCCTGGCTGTCTGACGAAAACAGTGAGTGCGGGATTTTCATGAGTTCTCCACAATCAACAAACTTGTCTCAATCACTTTTACAAAAATTAACAGAGAAAGAATTAGGAGAGATTCTCTAAAGCTGTGTAACAATGAATTACGAATCACTTACTATAAAAGATCTTTAATACTCTGTTTTAGAACATCAAATATTGTCTTTATTAAGATATACTAAGGTTATGTTAGTGTGATAAAGTATCGGTAAAGCATTTTTCATATTTTATTTGTTTAATGTGTCATCTGCTGGGTGGCAGATAAAGTCATGGGCATATAAAGTCAATACTGATCAAGGATCTAACAAAGAATTTTACGGAATTAAACATAAAGACGTAGAAGAATCAGAAAGAGTAAGGAAATGTGAGAAAACGTATGAGAAGATGAAAACTATGGAGATTCAAAGAAACAAGGCAATATTGCGATGACAGTAGAAAGTAAGAATGGAAAAGTAGTCATCAAGAAGACAGAAATCTTTGGAAGATGGAAAAAATAAATGTATTGACGACTTCTGTGAGAACAAGAGACCGCGTTATGCAAAATACAATAAGCTACAATCATGAAAGTTATGCCCCACTTCGAAACGAGTTAGAAAAAATGAAGGGGGGGGGGAACGACGACTTCGGCAATGGGGACCAGTTGTCGACAGGGACGAGATGGGTATCATTCGATTCGTATTAACAAGTAGATCAATAATTAGTATGCCATTTTCCCGAAAATTCAATTTTAACCCGGAAATTAATAAAAGTTCGGGATTTTGGGCAATGGAGACCTGTTGTCGACAGGGACGAGATGGGTATCATTCGATTCGTATTAACAAGTAGATCAATAATTAGTATGCCATTTTCCCGAAAATTCAATTTTAACCCGGAAATTAATAAAAATTCGGGATTTTGGGCAATGGAGACCTGTTGTCGACAGGGACGAGATGGGTATCATTCGATTCGTATTAACAAGTAGATCAATAATTGGTATGCTGTTTTTCCGGAAATTTATTTTACCCAGAAATTGTCCCGGAATTCAATTGTTCCCCCGTATGTTCTAAATATCTGTAATGAATTACGTGCACACGTGCATGAAACTATGCGCGTGCTGCACAACTGTGCTTGTTTGTCGATCTCCTCTTTAGGAAGGCCCTGTTGGCGTTCCTGATTGTAATGATAACGTTCATTTACAAAAAAGTCTAGTAATTAGTACATCTACCTTTGGTGGACGTGGGTCTAGTTCTGGTTCCCGGTTGGACAGCACAAACATGTAATTCTGCAATTATTACTTTCAGTAATTATTCCTTTCCTTTGGTCTCAAGGGAATAGCACTGGATGCCAGACTATAAAAGTTCCATTTTTGTTCCTTTAAAGAAAAATACTTGATTTTTGCGAAAAACTGCAAACCTAAGAAGTTAGGATATTCACTTGTAAATTTGGATTCAAAACTGAAATCAATAGTTTGTTTTTCGTTTATTATTGTTTTGAAGAAGAATCGTTATTTTGAAAGACGAAAAGATATTGAAATTGAATCCTCGGAAAAATTGCATACCAATTATTGATCTACTTGTTAATACGAATCGAATGATACCCATCACGCCCCTGTCGACAACAGGTCTCCATTGCTCAAAATCCCGAATTTTTATTAATTTCCCGGTTTGAAATTGAATTTTCGGGAAAATGGCATACTAATTATTGATCTACTTGTTAATACGAATCAAATGATACCCATCACGCCCCTGTCGACAACAGGTCTCCATTGCTCAAAATCCCGAATTTTTATTAATTTCCCGGTTTGAAATTGAATTTTTGGGAAAATGGCATACTAATTATTGATCTACTTGTTAATACGAATCGAATGATACCCATCTCGTCCTTGTCGACAACTGGTCCCCATTGCCCAAGTCGTCCCAAAAACGAGAACTACGTGTGGAACAAGGAATAAAAAGCTACATCGATAGATATCAAATTCTGCTTCCCGTACTACATGATATGAGTCAAAGCCCACAAGGTCTTATTTCCTAAAACTACTAGTCTTGTACTATTAAAGTAAATAATTTTAAAGTCAACTATTTAACAACTGTATATACCGTAAAATCATGATCAATGAGTGCTATCAGCATTACTATTTTAAAATGACTACCATTATTTAAATATTCCTACTACTTGAAAAAAAAAAACATAATAGAAGGCCAGTAAAGATTTAAGACACTGAGCCTGAAGTTTTAAGACACTGAGCCCAGATATGTTTCGAAAATGCTGGCAATCACATAAAACAAATGAGGCGCTTAGTATCAAATCCATTTTTTTTTTTTTTTTTTTTTACCGACATTGAGTTATATATCACTGCTTATATGTTTGATCTGAAGGAATTCCATGGAAACAAAATTTTGTTTAAAAGCTTAATATTGCACGTTTTGCGAGATTACTCGAAACTAAGCGAAATGGATGTGGCGGATTCTGATATACTACTAGGCGCCTCAAATATTGTAATCCCCCTAAGTTGTGGAGTATTTAGCTCATCATGTACAGTATATGACAGGAAGAGTGGCCTAAGGATTTCTTGATGCAATTGACTAAAATCTCGAGCCCAGAAATAAGTCGTAAGAACAGAACTAATGCCCTGTGGCAACAAACCAATCTTTCGGATGTGTATTTATTTATATCAGGGAAGTATAACACATATTTTATCTCGTTAACTGTGACAAACTACAAATATTTACGACAGTAATCGTGAAACACGTACACACAAAAATGTAATGTGTAGGATTGTGCGATATATATTTGGATTTGTATATCAAAATCGGTATCGACAAAAATCCAAATTTGATCGATATGTCGAAAAATATCAAAATATCATATATCATATACGATATATAATCATAGAATATCATATCATATCTATATCAAAATATCATATATATATATATAAAAGTAAAAAAATGCTCGTCAACATATGTCAAAATTGCCCGTTGAAATTTCGCACATTCCAGGCAATATCTAATGGTAAAAGTTCATTTTGGCTTGCTTAAAATACTCATGAATGCAAAAATACACAATCCTCTCAACTCATTTTCTGCATATTTTTTGTACTACCAAAAGGCATTATTCAGTCAGTTTCCATCAACCATTTTACATATGGAGCGTGGGGTTCATAAGGCTCAGTAGTACGGCGCTTACCTCTGGTACATTGAGTCCCTGGTTCGATACCCGGCCAGGTAAGTTTATGATTGATAACTGGTCCGTGGATATTCTCGCGATAGTCCAGTTTCCTTCCACGTTCTCATTCCACCAATTCTTCCATCATCATTCACTTGCCTTCCCAAGATATAAGATGGAAGCAATATATACTTAATTAAGAAAAGTTCTTAAAGAAAAAACAAAATGGATTCATTCAAAGAGAAAATAAAACAACAAATACGAAACTTTAAAATGTTCTTCTCCCTAGATGTGAGCGCAAAAACAAACAACTAGAAAGACTAGAAAAAACTTCGGCGTTAACAAGTAAAAAAAAAAAGTTAGAAAAAGGAGGGAAATTAAGGAGATGAAAAGGTGAAAACACCTGGATGTTATCGAAAACTCTTCTCTTTGGTATCCTACACCAAAAGCAGGTTTCTGTATTTAAAAAAAAAAAAATCTTTCTTTACAACTTCCTCTGGAGAAGTTTCCAGCTTGTATGCAGCATCCTCTTGAACAGTATGCAGTAAACAACAAAAGAGCAAAAGTTGTCTGAAACTCCAGACAAACAAGAAGAAGGAGAGAAATTTTATCCCGATATGACGTCATTACGAAACTCGAGTGGACTTAAACTCAAGAACGAAATAAAACAAGAACGTTGTTAGATAATATTGTTAACAACACAACTGTAATTCTGCTTTTATTATGGTTTACATCCGGAACATGGATTGGCCATATCGTTTACAGCTTTGGATTTAATAATAAATGCATCATAACATTTGAAAGAACTAATTATATTCAATATGCTTTATGGAAGAATCATGTACTACAAAATGTAGAACACCAAACGTGTTGATTGGTAGCTACTTATGACGTAAATCTTTATCAATTTCTTCTTATTCTTCTTTTTCATTTAATTTCAAGGCTAAGCCAATATATTCAAACTATGTTGTAAACAGTATACCAGGTCTCCACGCATATGATCATAAATACATATTTAGTATATGGTAAGTGTTTTGTTTATTATCAGTTCACTTTTGAACGAACAACGCACCATGGTTCTGTTATAAGCATGTTTTCTGCACAGAACCAACTATACTATTTGCGTCATTCATTGAAAACGTTAGTAGTTTATGTTGACATTAATTGCAGTCAAATGCAGAAACTTCTGATAGCCTCATTAAAGAAAGAGAAAAAAAAGTCTGCCTCTCTGACTCTTCGCTTACTCACATACAGAAACACACACATCCAGATACGAGATTTAGTTGCTGTAGATTAGTGTTTCTCTATTTGTGATCCACGAACAAAGTTACTGCGTTTTTGAGGTAGTATATATAGCTACGAAATATGTGATTGATTTTGTTTCATGTCATTATCATAGTAACATTATAACTAACTCTAACTCTATGGCCTATGGAACCCGGAGATTCAATGCCGCGTTCACAAAAGCTCTCCACTGACTTCTATCCTTAGCTAACTGCACCCAGTTTTTACTTTGTATCCCAATCTCTGCGAGATCCATCTTAATATTGCCCTCCCATCTCCGCCTAGGTCTTCCTAATGGTCGTTTTCCGATTGGGCATCCAGCCAAGACTTGGTTCCGTTGAATTTATGAAATGAAATGAAATCTTTCTATTTTACATTCCCCGGTCACGTCGACTAGGCTAAAGGAGACGATCAGACGATGATGATGAGAAATGAAGACAATGAGTGGAATGAATAAAGTGGTAGGAAACGGGAGAACCCCGAGAAAACCCATGCATATGGTGTTTGTCCACCACAAAGTGTACCTGCTGCGAGTTGTGATTGAACCAGGGACCCTGTACCAGAGGTGAAGTTTCTACCACTGAGCAACCGGGGACACTCCGGCGAATTTAGTTGCTCATGGAAACTGATGTCAGGGGAGAGGAGTAAACAGTGTTTCTTTCAGAAAAAATATTTCTGGGGTCATACTTAGTAGCCTATTCAGAAGGGCACGTATTGTTTTAGTATAGTACCATTCGATTTATTATTATATTATAGGTCTACACACATTATTTTGGTATCCTTCGAGGGACACTCTCACAGCTCCGGGGAGCAGTATTCTTCCCAAAACATGTCTGGAAGGGATGAGCACGAGACAAGATTTGTGGCTGTCTCGTCTCGAAAATGTGCTGTAAAAGTGATGTCTCGACTCGAAAAATGTATATTTTACTATTGGAAGAGCCGTGTCTCGACTCAAATTTTGTCAGGAAAATCCTGTCCCGACTCGTCTCGTGCGTGTCCCTAATGTCTGGAAGTAACGCTGGAGGTAAACCCTTCCCGAAGGTGGCTTGGGCCTCTTTAGGATCTGGATACTTTTGCTTGCGTGGACGGGTGTTGTGGTACCTCGTCACCGTTTCAACAATGGAACAAAGAGTGAATATCAAACTCCTTTCGCGTTTAGGAAAGCTCCAATGGAAACATTTGGCATGTTGAAAAAATAATGTGAGGACAATCACCGTTCTTGTTTCCAAATTTTTGAAAGATGTTGATGAAACACTGTGATGGTAGGCAAATAAAAGCATCTATAGCTTAGTTCATGGTTTTCGGAGTGATACGGGTACTACTTACGGATGAATAACTTACTCGTACACTGGCAATACTTGCTCTTTCATTCTTCTACCTCATCCCGTCCCCTCCTTTTCTTATTGTGCATATCTCTGTTTTTTTTTTTCAAATTAAAAAGAAATGTTTTTCTACCTTATACATCGGCCAATTGAAAATGATTGTGATAGAGCTAGGTTTTCCTCACGAGACGAGATGAGGTTTTCTTGCCTTGTGTCATAAATATATTCTAGAAGATACGTTTCGTCTCGATTCTCGAAGAATTGTTTCTCGTCTCGATTTATTCTCGGAAAGCTTTTCTTAGTCTCGTGTCAACATTTTTTCTCGTATCGATTCGTAAATTTAGTATGTAGAAAAATTTATACCCACATTTTCCACTTAATTTCATTTATACAAGTTATCAGAATGAAGGGTGTGATATAACAATATTTAAAGTATATTTATTGTTGGAGTATATTATGCAATGATTTGCACATCTTTAATTGTTGATAAATGCTCTTTATTATGTTCGTATACAATCATTTAATTTACATCTTTTATATGCAGTGATTAAAAGTAAGAATAAAACAATATTTGAAATCTAAGATTTGGTTGAAGTATTGTTATCCACAAGCCTTGAATTTGAAAAGGCACTTCTCGTGCTGCAGGCAACACTACAAAGAGTAAAAATAGTATATAAAGAAGCTGTGCTTTTAATATAGATTCAGTGAATCAGGAATATGTTCCGTTTTGATCATTGTCTCTCAATTAAAACCGGATGTGGTAGAAATCTACTTCCGGTATCAATGCTTACCACTTCCGGTTTTAGTATTCATTTTCCATAGAACAAAAGAGATCAGATATAAGCGAGAAATACTTCTTTGTGGATCCGTGTACCAGCCTTTTTGTGAATTCCCACTTAAAGGAGCGATAGAAAGGGAAATATTCGATAATTTATTTCTTCATATTGAAAGCGATGTTGCCGGATTGGATCACAAGGAAGCAATTGAACACCTTGAAATTAATTTTTGGAATATATTCAGTGCCTACTTTGGGCTGAGTTTTTATCATGTTATTTTGATTAAAGTGAGCAAAGTAAGGGGAGATAAGATGGAGTTCAAAGTATATGTAAAAACAATATCGCATCAGCTCATTAAGTTATATAAACTCCACATTAAAAATAACTGAACACGAGTCAGAGTTTTTTTTGAGAATTTCCTTTTATAAGGAGGAGGGGATATTTTCTATAATTTCTTTCTTTATATTGATTTTGAAATCAACATTGTTTTGTTTGTGATCGCATCACGGGAAAACGGTTGACCTGTTTGAAATGAATTTTTAGATCATAGTACCTACCTTATGTTGAGATCTTTGCCACACTTTGATCGAATGGCGTAACCTATCGGGGTAGGGGTTCAATGTGTCTACGAAAAATCGAACAATACAGTATCTAATGTGTTTTATGATTACACTTTTATTAAAATGGGTATCCCAAGGCCGGTTCAAATATTTTCCTTAACATATTCTCCCCATGCGAACGGGCATTTCAGTTATAACTGTTTTTTATCTATCTATTAAAATGCTACAATAGCTACAAAAGCGTTTTTTTTGCTAGCCGCAGCTAGCCACCCGTACGAGGGTTACGCCCTCTATGGGAAGGTAGGTGTATGGACACTGCCGTACGAGGGTTACGCCCTCTATGGGAAGGTAGGTGTATGGACACTGATAGAAAGAACAATGGGAGTTGGTCTATGAGACATTTGAATACTGAAATGTGGATGGTTAAAGATAAAAAGGAAGGAAATGGTGAAATAGCGAAAGAGGATTGTAACTTTCATTTTTATTTATTTATTTATTTATTTATTTATTATTTTCACTTATGAGAGGGACATTGTGATCTTTGGATCACAATCATGAAGTGATGATGGAGATGATGAACATGATGTGATGAAGTGCGATACACAGCAAACAAAATGCAGGGTTATGTTAGTGGACAGATGCATGTTACTCTTCTCGCTTGGGGGCTTCTCCAAGCATTGATGAAAAGACAGTGGGAGCCCAGATTAGTTACAAAGGAGTTACGGTGCGTATGATGGACATATAAAGGGTGGGATGACGTCGGACTTCAAATTCTGCGTCTAAGAGGATATGGTGGTGATATGGAGGAAGAGTGTAGTGATAGAGTGTAAAATAAGCAGCGCTAACGGTGTATGGAGAGTATGAGCACGAAGTGGAAAGTCGATGCGTGCTGTCATCGTATCGATGAGGAGTGGTGGCAATCCTCAAGACGAGTGGTGATGTACTTAAGACGGAGAGACTCAAGATGGAAAAGAATATGTGGAAAGAACATACGTTGATAAAGTTCATATGTCGGACTGGATAGTTTAATTCTGTAAGCAATGCGGTGTGCATGTCGTTCCAATATCTTCAGTTTATTGTAGAATGAGAGGGGTGCGGTAATCCAGGCTAGATGAGCATATGTGATGAGAGGATGTAGCAATACTTTATAGGTATTGAATTCAGTTGTTGGACTGAGACCCCAAGTAGTGCCTGTAAGACGTTTAAGTAAATTAAGACGACTGTAAGCTTAGGTGGTGATGTGCTGCAAATGAGCCTTTCAGGTGAGATGTGTGTCTAAGATAAGTTCCAAGTATGTTACTGTTTTGCTGAGTGGAAGACGTGTGTCGCTGACTGTGAGATGAAGGAGTTTGGGATTTCTCTGTACTCTTGTGCGCTTTTTAGGGGGTAGGGAAACTATGGTTTGTGTCTTCAGCGCGTTGATCTTCACGCGCCACACTTTACACCATTGGAGAAATGCATCTATGGCGGATTGCATGGAAATATTCAGTTGATGGATGGCTTTGCCCAGCGCTAAAAAGGCGGTGTCATCTGCGTATTGGAAAACATGTATATTATCGGGCAGAGTTGGAAAGTCGGTTACATAGAGAAGATACAATAGTGGAGAAAGAGACGATCCTTGAGAATGAAGAATGAAGAAATATTGGATGAGAGAAGGTATGATTAATTGTAATATATGCTAGGCGACATAACATGAAGTTATATGAATCTAATGTAAGTAAGAGGAATACGGAAGTTGAGAAGTTTATATACAAGGCCATGGTGCCAAACCTTGTGAAAAACTTTTTCAAGATCAAAGAGTTAAACAAGATGACCAGGAAGTATTATAATGATTTGTGATATAGTTAAGAAGGCGGAATAACTGATCATTAATACTGAAATTTGGATGAAAACCTGCTTGATGTGATGGTAATAAATTATACTCATATCTGGTAAGATGTGTATGAAAACGGTGTACTAGAATCTTTTCTAAGATTTTGCTGAATACTAGAGTCAATGGTATGGGTCGATATGAGGAGACACAGTCAGCGGGTTTGTTTGGCTTTCACCTTTGAAGTCTTCCACCGTAATGGTATATACCCAGTGCGGAGGATGAATATAAAGATGAGAGAAAGAATGTATAATACTGCTAATGGACTTTCCTTGATATGCCGATATGAGATGTTATCAGTGCCAGGTGCGGTGTTTCGTTTTCGTGTAATAGCTGTGCTGATATCTTCTGGAGTGATGGGCTTTGTAAGAGGACGTGATGTATTGAGCGGATGAGTATTGTTTGACTTCGACTTTGGAAGAAAATTCGAAGTGATCCCCCGTGTGATTGCGAACTGGATGTTCGGGAGTGAGCGGTGTAAAAATATCTTGGAGATAGGTGGCGAAGGCGTTTGCTTTGTCCAGATCGAAATGTAGAGGTGAGTCATTGGTGATAAGCGGGTATGAAGTTTTGGTATATTTGCCAGACAGAGCGTTGAACCGTTTCCAATATCGTGTAGGATGAGAGATTTCGGAGTGAGAATTGCAAGTTTTGATCCATTGTCTTAATTTAAAGGCTTTAACATAATTGTGAACAGTGCACTGGAGTGTTCGATGATGTCTGAGTGCCTCTCGATTTTCAGTGTGCGTATATTCACAGAAGATCTGTCGTGATCATTTTAGCAGAACAAGATATTGTGGTGGGAGTTTGGGCTTGTGTGGTGCATATTGAGATTGTGGTATATATTGTGCAGATGCTTGATTGATATGATGGGTGATAGTCTCTAACGAATGATATAGCTCTGACTCTGTTGTAGGAGGATTTAGCCCTTCGAGATATTCAGTGAGATATGTGCGATATTTCTCCCAGTCCGCTTTGTCATATCGAGGAATCATGCGAGGTGGGGGTGCGTCGAAATGACGAGGAGTACGACTTTGGATACTGAGCTTTATCGGCACATGGTCACTCCCGAAAGGATCGAGGACATATATGTTGGAGCCTAGCGTTACTGAGGCTGACATAATTGCGATATCAGGCTAGTATTAGATTCTGGTCTGGTCGGTTTAGGAAGATGATAAAATGTACCGGTCGTATTGGTAAGAACGAAATTCAGAAAGCGTGTTTCATCTCTGTTGGAACAACTATGGAAATTTATATCAGCTAGTATGATGTAGCGCTGAAAAGTGTTTGATATGAATTGAAAAAATGGTATAGGAATTGGATGCCCTGGGCGGATGTAGATAGTGGCTATTGTAATGTAATCAGATTTATAGTAAAAAGTGATTACTAGATTTTCTGAGAGGTTCTGAAGTGTTGGAGTGTGGATACGATATGGTTTGTGAAGTGAAAACTCAATAGCTACCCCGCCATTGGCCCGACGTGCTGGTAAAGTACTGTCTTTGCGAATTATCGTATACTCTGGTATTTTGCTTTCATTTTTGGAGTAAGATGTGTTTCGTTGAGCAGAAAAGCGTTGATGTTCTCTTCGAGCAACAGTTGTTCAAATAGTATTTTATGAGTGCAGAGAGAGCGTATGTTAACAAACAGAAAAATGATACCAACAATGTCCATAATGTGATGAGATTTAGAAGGTTTGTGAGGATGGAAATGTATGAAAATAAGCAGTTGAACCATTGTAAGTGGCTTAGAATTGAAGATGGAAGACTGATTGAGCAGCATACTGAACGTGTTGTAAAACTAAAGGACGTGCAAACGGATGGATATTTTGTAGAGTAAGAGTAATGAAAGCAAGAAGCTGTTTGATGGTTATTGGTTGATCAGATATGCTGGGATCAGAAGTTTGATTTTGTGCGTCATGCATTCTAAGTGGAACTACTAGTTCATGTTTTGCTTCTTCTGGAGTAGGTTTGGCTTTGCATTTATAGCTATAGGCTGGATGACGTTCATGACAGGTTGAGAACTCAGGTGGTCGTTTCATATTTGGACAAGACCGGGTAGGATAAGGGCCACCGCAGTACCCACATTTGAACAGACTTAAGCATTTAGGTGTAGGATGAGTGTATTCCTGGTATCGATCGCAGCGTAGGAAGAGGAGGCGATGTTTTGAATGGTTCCACTCTATGTCTTTTCTTTTATATGAATGCTCCATGTTCAAGCAGGTCGTCAATAGTTTCCTGCGGTTCTGTCAGTAACCTAACCATATAAGTAGCTCCTTGATTATTTCTAATGCGAATGCATTTTTTGAAGGTGTATCCCTCTTGGTGTAGTTCCTCTTCGATTTCTTCATCACTGTAAGATGGATCTACACCGCGGATGACTACGGATAGAGTAGGAATTCGTCTGGGTGGTGGCCTTTGTTTCTTTCGGTAGTATCGAACTGTTGTTGCAAAGTTACGTAATGGAGATTTAATGATATATCCGTTTTGAGTTTGTATGATCTGTGTTATTTCAGACCGTGGTCTGTATTTAAGAAGTTGCTGTAGTAGAAGGTTGGTGTTTCGGAATTTCGGATCATAATCCTGGAGTAGAAAGTTGTGAGTTTCAATCTGCGGTTTCTGAGGAAGTTGTTGAATGCCATCAACAATCATGAGGCGAGAGCTGTCGTCTGAACTGGCGATGCTGCTATTGTCATCATGATGCTTTTAATGAGGTGGAGATTTTGAATTAGATGCTGGATCACTGTCATTAGGATTACCCTCTAATCCCTTATCGTTATCTGATGTTACAAAAGCGTCCTTGTAACTCTTGCGTTTCTCTACCTTCGTAGAAACAATGGAAGATGTAGGAACTGCAGCTGGAAGACCAGGATGTTGTCCACAGGCCATAGCAGCCGGACAAGATGTTTTCTAGAACGCTGTGTATGTGTGTGTAGCAGATGTCTGTTGCAGTGCAGATGATGTGATGAATGATGAAGCAAAAGCTTCTAAAAATTAGTACACTAATGTGTACGGTAGTGTAGTCTCCACTCGGGTGAAACCCTTGATCTCCCTCACTCTCTCGCCCAGAAACTGAGAGCTACCACGCTTGCGTCCACAAATGCGTAATATTCTCAGCCTAGACTTGACACTACAGGAATGCCTCTAGTGAGAAAGCTGTAAACCAGCTAAGTACGAATAAACAAAAGCGTTTTTTTTAGGGTGCGGGAATAGGGTAATCTATTGAAATCTTTGCTCATCATAGTGAACAAAAATTAGTAAATGCATAATAATTCCATAAATTGTTTCTGAAAGAAAAAAAACTAACAGAAAAGTGCAGATATATGTTTCAGGTGCTAAGACACTAATAGTAATCACAATATATAATAAATGTAATAGAATAAAGAATAATGATGATTATGAAAAATGAGGTGAAGTGCTTACACGTCACAAACAGATATATATTAGCTAGACAGATGCAGGGTTAAATCTTCTGTCCAGAGGCGGCTCGGGACTAATGAACACATTGGAAAGCCCTTGTTAGTGATGAGAATCTCTGTGCTAAGATGGAAAGAGATGAGGAAGATGATGATCAATGACATATACTTCATATATTTCCCTTTCAGCCGCACGAAGATGTTTGTGTTTCACATACATAGATACGAAGATATTTAAAGGTTAGTGTTTGTATAGATATGCTGCGTCGGTAAGTGCGTCGGTGTGAAGAATATCCAAGAATAGCAGATGGCCTGTTTGGATGCGAGAGGTTATGTACCTAAGGCGAAATTGTGCAAGATTCTCGGTGATCTTTGGAAAGTACCACGTATACGTGAGCCACGTTGGATAAGAAACTTTAATTCGATACGCCAGTCGAATAGCATGTCGTTCCAGTATGCTGAGCTTTTCATAGAAAGAAACAGACGCATTGCACCAAGCCGTATGCCCAAAAGCAAGAATCGGACGGAGGAATGCTTTCTAAGTATGAAGCAAAATATCGGCTTTTAGTCCCCAAGTTGTTCCTGTGAGACGTAGCAAAAGGTTTAATCTAAGATTGGCCTAGTCCGTTAGATTTTTCAAGTGAGCATTCCAGCTGAGCTTTGAATCGAAAACCACGCCTAGTTAGGTAGCAGTGGAGGAAGGGCGTACAGGGTACCCATCAACAGTTAAGCGTAAGAGAGTTGGGTTTCTATGGACTTTGGAACGACGCTTAGGCGGTAGAAATACTAGAGCTTGTGTTTTCTCAGAGTTGATCATTAAGTGCCATTTCTTACACCAGTTGACGAAATTATCGAGTGTTGCTTGTAAAGCAATGGTAAGCTGATGCACAGTTTTGCCGAGTGCAAGAAAAGCTGTATCGTCAGCATATTGAAAAATAAAGACGTTGCGTGGTGCAGAAGGGATATCGGACGCATAATGGATATATAATAAAGGACTGAGAGCTGATCCTTGTGGTACACCAGTTAGTGGAAAAATCGGTCAGGAGAGTGCTGTACCAACTGTAACATAAGCAATGCGATTTGAAATGAAAGAATATGTTAACCTAAAATAGCACGTGGAAAGTTTGAACGACTGCAGTTTTTTAATGAGGCCGTAATACCAAACCTTATCGAACGCCTTCTCTAAATCCATGAGAATAAGACATGATGGTAAAGCTTTGTTATATTGGTTAGTAATTACTGTGCTGAGACGAAGTAGCTGGTCATTTATGGAAAATCCAGGACGAAAGCCCGCCTGATGGATAGGTAATAGAGAAGTTGTGTCAAGATACTTATGGAATCGGCTAACGATAATTTTTCCAGTAACTTACTTAATACTGAGGTTAGCTGGATGGGTCTGTAAGCGGTTACTGAATGTACAGGTTTATTCGGTTTGTGAAATATGAAAATTTTGGAGACTTTCCAATCTGAAGGGTAGAAACCAGTTTTAAGGATGAAATTGTATATTGTTACTAGGAGTAGCAGGAGTGATGACGGGGCTTCTTTGATATGTCGGTAAGATATCGAATCGATCCCAGGTGCTGTATTTCTTTTCCGTACTAGTGCCGTATGGAGTTCATCGACTGTGATGGGTGAAGTAAGAGGATGATCTGAGTCAATGACGTGCTCCGTGGAAGGTTGTAAGGCAGGAAGACAAGAGATATCTGTCCGTTCACAACGTTTGGAAGCAGCTGATGGTGTAAAAACGGTACGGTATGTAATTGAGCAGCAAATGCATTTCCTTTTTCTGCGTGAGAATAGAGAGGAGTACCGTCAGCTATAAGAGAGTAGGTTATTGTAGTGCTTTTGCCAACAAGCTGATGAAACCGCTTCCAATAGCGAGAAGGATGAGCTTCCTCGGATAAGTTGTTACAAGTTTTTATCCAGTTCCTACGCTTATATGTAACAAGATAGTTACGAACCGCTCTTTGCCATTGGTGATGTAGGCGTAAATATGCATCATTCGCGGTTCTATAATATTCTCGAAGATGTTTTCGAGATTGCTGTATAAGTGGAATGTAGGTTGGCGGTAATTTCGATCTGTGTGGATGCACTTGTTCTGGCGGAATATGGTCCTGAGCACTAATTTGTATGGCTTTAGTGATAGTTGTAACAGGGAAAACCAACTCAGTTTCATTAGTTGGAGGCGTTTCAGATTGAAGATTGCGTTCAAGATCTGGCCGGAAAAGAGTCCAGTTAGCCTTATCATATCTCGGAACATGACAAGGGGCGATTTCTTGGCATGGTCGTTGTCCTCGAGTTAGTTTGAGATTTAATGGATGGTGATCGCTCCCAATCGAGTCCAAAATTTCTAGATGACAGTCTGAAAGAAGATTCAGAGAAATAATGACAACGTCAGGCGTGGTCTGGCTGACAGGTGTAGTGTGTGAAGGAAGGACATGAAGATGAAGGTGGAGATTGTCAGTTAAATACTGTTGAAAATTTGTTTTTTCACGGTCACTTCTACTATGGATATTAATGTCCGCCATGATAATAATATTTCAATAATAATTATTGGCGATGTATCGGAAATATTCTAGCGGGATAGGTTGACGTGGTTGAATATAAATCGTACTAAAATTGATTACTATAGATGGAAAGTATATGGAGGAAAAGAGATATTCCGGGAAAGTACTGAAAGCAGGCGGTTTGTACGATCTTACTGGATATTTTGGAGAAAAGCCTATTGCAACTCCGCCTTGCGCACGAGCTAGGTGATCATGATAGTCATGGTGTTGTAATTGATGACCCGGAATGCGGGCTGGCATGCTCGGTTTTAAAGCAGTTTCGCTAAGTGCATACGCATTGATATGTTCCTCCAACAACAGTGCTTCTAATAATAGTTTATGCTGCGAAAAGGATCGAATGTTAACAAATAAAAGACTAATACCCATAATGAAGAATATTATGCGGATTGTATTAAACAGCAGTTTCCAGTGATCCAATGTGAAAATGAACATAATTGTTAGAATATGTTTCATGGAGATTGATGTGAAAGATAGATTTCGTGGCTGAGATAATGTGATGAAGGATATTGGCTCGCTGAAAGGGAAAGATATTTTGAAGCACCAAACTGATGTAGCGAAGAAGATCTTCGACTGTTATCGGTGGTAAGATGGGCTGGTTAGGTTGAGTTGTTGTATCGGTCGTTTTTAGTGGTACTGTTAGCTCCGGTTGCTCTGGTTTCGCTACTGATTTCGTTTTGCAACGATAATATATGTAGGGTGATCTACACTGCCACGGGTGTTACATTTAGGAGGTCCTCGTAAGTTGGGACATGCTTTGGTTTCATATAGACCCGAGCAATAACCGCACTTAGATGGATTGGAACAAGCTGCTGTGGTATGGTCATTGTATATCTGACATTTTTCGCAGCAAATATGTAATGGTCCTTGTGTTTTGGATGGTTCGACGCGATGTATTTTCTTGTAAATGGGTGCCCCGAAACGTAGCAGGTAGTCAATAGTGTCCTGTCGCTTAGAAAGTACACGGACCATTATTATTCCTAATACGAATACATTTATCCACCGAGATCCCTTCTTGCTTTAATTCATCTTGGATTTCTGCATCGGTAAGTTGTGGAGAGACACCTCTAATAACGACTGATAGAAATGGTAGTTTTCGAGGTAGTGCAGGTTGTTTTTGCCGCTTATCCGTCAGTTTTGTTAGTTTAGCGTTTTTACCGAAGATTTCATAAGAGGCTTTGTTGCGAATAGTGATTCCAAAATTTGGATCTTTACATTTCAGAATGTAACCGTTTCTAGTGGGAACAATTTGGACGGGAGTATCCCGTATCCGTGGAACATATTTCATGATTTGCAGAAAAATCAGTTTGGGATTGGTGTATTTTGTGTCGTAGTCTGTGAGTATGAAATGATAAAGAGGATCGACATTCGACTGTATTGAGGATATACCTTGAACGCCAGTAGCAATATTGTTATGCTGTGGAATGAGTTCTACATCCATTGAGACCGTTGGGAACCGTGACCGTATGCGTTTCGCTGACTGTGTAGAATCATTAGATGGATGTCTTTCTCTAAATACAGACGGTATAGGTTGACTTCCCCAAGAAAAGTGCCGAGTGCGGTTAAGAGGTGCAATGGGTGCCGTTTGTGCAGACCCTGTGCCTATGTTTGAAGAAACTAGTGCTGCTAGAGTCCATCATCGTAATGAAGTTGCCGAGGGCCGAAGCCTAAATGAAGATGAAAAAGATGAACAAGATGATGAGATGAAGTTCAAAAAGCAAATTAGCACTTCGAAAGTGAAAACTTCCGTCAACCCTCTAAGTGGTGTATGTGTGGTTTGCTCTCCCAAATGCGTATTGCAACACTTGATCCTCGCTGGCACACTAACTAGCACAAGAAAAGTTAGGTTCTTTGATTCAGTATAAAACAAAATCGCTTGATCTCCAACCTATAACTTTGTATTTCAAACCTTTGATTTACGGTTATTTGTGATTTCACGTTTAACAAAGACAATGTTTTAAATTATGTGTACTTTAAATAAATTATTTAAATAGACCTTTTTCATAAAGTTTATTTTTATTTTTTTTAAATTATTGTTCAAAGTCTTTGTATTTTAATAAGCCTTTTCCAAAATCAATGCAAATGAATTGTGCTGCCACCTTTGGAGTTCTTTCAAACTATACGTTTGTGGACGTTGATATGTTTGTGGCCAATCCTTTCGACAATGAGATCTCGGAAACCACAGGATCTAGAAAGATTACGTTTTCACTGATCGATTGAAAATTTTATGTAGATTGTCCAGTTCTAATTGAATATTTAAAAAACGTGACAGTTTTTTCTTTATTACATGTTTAGGGGTACACTGGAAGTGTTGGAATTTTAAAAATTAAAGCATCATATCCTATGAGTTATACATTCCAACACAGCATTACGGTACACAGGGGTTGCCTGTCTCTCAGGCGTTTGTTTCATGGCCAAATGATAATAAAAATGAAGGATAACCATTTCTCCAGATTAATATGAATCTTTATTGTTTGAAGTTCTTTTTGCCCAATGAACACCATATAACACTGACATTGATAATTGTGTATGTAATATATTTGCGTATTACATACTGCATGCAAGAAGAAAGAAAACACTGATCATTCATGAATTAAAAACTCCAACCGGAAGTAGGTTCAAACCTTGCAAACCGTGCGAGATATTGAAAAAAATCTGCCCTTTATGATATCTTTTACCGATTTTTATCAAGGCGTCTTTCACTTGTGTCTGTAAAGGGACATGTACAGATGTTGTGAGGAATGATGCGCTGTGTAGAGTACGCAGATTTAGCTACTAAGTATTAAGATGCTAGAAAGATTTATATGTTTGTGGACGTTCATATGTTTGTGGCCAATCCTTTCGACAGTGAGTTCTCGGGAGCTATAAGCTTTAGAAAGATGCCAATTTCACTGATTGATTGCAAAATTTGTGTAGATTGTCAAGCTCTAATTGAATATTGTACAAAACATGGTGCCTGGTATGATCCCAGCTCGCGCCAAGTAAACTTTGTGGTGGACAAACACCGTGTACGTGGGTTTCCTCGGGGTTTTCCCGTTTTCTTCCACTTTCTCCGATCCACCATTTCATTCATTTCTCATCATAATTGTCTCCTTTAGCCTAGGCGGCATCACTATGGGACGTAAACCTCAAAGATTTCATTTATTTATTTTTTTTAAAAAGTAAGGCATCATATCCTACAAATTATGCATTTCAACACCACATATTTTTATGCAGGGATTGTATATCTCTCAGACGTTTGTTTCATGGCCAATTGATAATGAACACCGAAGGATAACCATTTCTTCAGTCTAAGATGAATCTACATTGTTTGAGTATTTTGTTTGAGTATTTTGGCGAATGAACACCATATATCACTGACATAATTAATTGTGTATACAATATGTTTTCTTATTACATAGTGCTTGCAAGAAGAAAAGAAAATACTGACCATACATGAATTAGAAACTCCAACCGGAAGTAGGCTCAAATCTTGCAAACGGTGCGAGATATTGAAAAATAATCGAAAAAATCCCCCCTTCATGGCACCCGTTACCGACTTCTTTTTTATATGAAGACATCTTTTACTTGTGCCTGTAAAGAGACATGTACAGATGTTGTGAGGAATGACAAGGAGGTTCATGTTCATATGCGAATGATGCACAGTGTAGAGAGCTCAGATTCAGCTAGTAATTAAATTAAAATTAAAGGTAATGTAATAATAACTTTAATCTCTGTCCATTAGTAATTAGTTACCCGGTCTCATAAGAGAAACGTTTTATCTTACTATCCGGCATAAATAAAAAAAAAAGAAGTTTAGAAAAGAAAAAACATGAAAGGGGTATTTCTTCCCAATTTGGAAAAGTAGTGTATAGGAGGGAGGAAATGAGGACGCTGTGTTTCTGGCACAAGGTGTATAGGTATAGTGCGGCTCTCGACGCAAGATAAATGGGGCTGGCGTCGCAGCTGCAGTAGAACGTTCTATACTGTGATGCCAACGTACGTAGCAACTGCAGTGGTAGTAGAAAAGGGTGGGGTGGGTAACGTGTTGGCACTAAATTCTGTGTCGGGTGTTATGTAGGTCACAGTCACATGAGGGAAGGAAGAGGAAGGGAGAAGAACTTTTCAGCTATTTCATGTGTCTCACAATGATGATGAGTACGTGGTTGAATCTCTCAGTTTAGTTTATATAATAGACCTTCATATAATGGACCCAGCTGGTAGAACGGGGGGAAGGGGGACATATTTCCGCTTCAGTGCATATTGGCCCAAATATTGTCCAATATTTTTCTTTTTGTTTAAAGGGAAGCTACAATGTGGTACATCATGTCGCATTCTCTTACAAGTTACACATTGAATCCATGTTTAACGAAATCCTATGATGACCTATTTTATTCTCATTGTGGAGGGTTTCCTCTTGAAGTAAATCAAGGTTGTCTACCTTACCCTATGATAAACGACATATATCCCTCCTGGAAAAATTCTCCAACGACATGTTCTACCCTAACGAACTTATTCAGTAATTCTAAGGGGGCAAGGGGGGCTCAGTTGTAGAACGTTCACCTAGGATACGTGGGGTCCTTGGTTTCATCTCAGCTCGCGTGGGCTTCGCGGTAGAGAAACACCGCGTTCGTGGGTTTTCTCGCGGTTTTCCCGTTTCCTCCCACTTCATTCATTCCACCATTACGTTCGTTTCTAATCATCACCGTTTCGTTTAGCCTAGCTGGCATAACCATTTGACGTAAAATAAAAAATTTCTTTTCCATTTCATTTCAATAATTCTGATCATCAACATTGGAGTTACTGGCGGTTCTTGAGGGAAGTCATATTGGTAAAAACAGAAGTTATTCTGGAAATAGTTGTTTCATTTATGCTCTATGCATATATAGATCATTATTGAAAACTGAAGTTGTAATAGATACTACTAATTCTAGTTTCAATAGAGACTTTAGACCCGATTTTAAACTTATGGTTGAAACTGTAAGTAAATTGAGCTCCCTCGTGGCTAAGCGGTTAGTGTTCGATTCCCAGTGTGAGCTCATGTGGTTCGGATTCCATGTTTCGCTGTAGGTTCACGTCTCATATATCCTCGCTGCTGAAAGGAACACTAAACTCAAAAATTCAAATCAAATCACACTAAATCAAAAGACAGTAAATTCACATGAAGAAACTGTCCCACGATACCTAATCATCATTTTGATCAATGGGAGTCAATATTGTATCAAACCGGAAGTTGTAAATTTCTACCGTTTCCGGTTTCAGTATAGAGAGAGGGCGAAAATAGGAACTGAGTTTGGAATGTTGAATCTACATTTTAAGAAAAAAATTCTTGATATCTCTTACTGTTCTTCTTTTATAGAGGTTTATATTCAAGTTGGAAATTTTAATTTCTGGCACTTATTTATTTATTTATTTATTTATTTATTTATAATAGGTTTCAGATACAGCACTAGGCCATTTTACACTGAAACATTTTAACAATTTGTAACATAACAATAGAATAACAATTTGAAATCAAGATGGTACAGTACAATGGCAACATTACAAAGATAGTTTATTTGTAGATGATCTGAAGGTATGCTCATTTGAAAATCAGTTACCAGATCTACAGTTTCTGGTAACTGATTATACGTGCTAACAATTCGGTTTAGAAGGGGCCTTCGGACAATATTAACTCTTGCAGCTCGAGTGTAAAAGAGATTACTAGACCGTGTTGTTCTAGCGGGTACGCGAAAATTGATCTGACTTAATAACTGTTCACATGATATATGGCCATTTACAATTTTATGCAAAAATATTAGGTCAGAAATTTTGTTTCTAATTATGGGAGGTTTGATATTGAGAAATGTTAAATCATCATTTTTTGGAAGTGTTCGGAGGTGAGGTACTCGGTAGGATATAATGACTAAAAAGAAATTAATTACAGAATTTAATTTTTTCAGATGAGTAGGGCAGGCCATAGACCAGACAGGAGAACAGTACTCAAATAGTGAGAGCAACATATGACTTATAGAACAACTTCTGGTAACAATGAAGATTTTGGAGTGGCATTGTATATATTTTTGGCACAGGAAATTACTATGAAAGTACAATTTCTTACTAATTACTACCACTTTGGTTCTGTAGATAACATCAAAACCGGAAATTACAGTGGATATAAACCACTTCCGCTAGAGTGATAAACAGAGAAACTGAATCCATAATACAAAAACATTAGTTACTATTTTCTGTCGTTTATACTCTATTGTGTTTAACGTTGAAACTGGAAATAGTGAATTTATACCATTTCCGGTTGCAATGGAGGACTAAGATAGGAGCTGGAACCATGCCCGTATCCAGGGGGGTCTAGGGGGCCGGTCCCACTAAATTTTTGCTAGCCCCCTAAAATTTTCACGGTACACGGAGAAAAACGCATAATCCAGTCGGCATGTAAATGCTGTTTTTATCAGGTTACGCGCGTCACCACATTAAGTAATGTTGTTTCATCAATAGTACGATCTACACCACCGTCCAGCGAAAATTTTGTATTGTGGGACCACCATTTTAAATCGAGAATTAACGCCATACCCATTCCGACGGTGGTAACTTACGTATATAATGTTGTTACTACCTTCCTACAAGTATCCCCTCTTGGTTCTTTCTATATCTGTGACTCCCTACCTTACGAGAGTAATAGTTTTTAACACGAAATCAATCATGTGAATAAAATTATTCAATCACAACGAGTCTAGTTCGACGCCGAACTCCAGACTTGGCATGGTGTTCCCACCTGCTGTGCTTTTATACATGAAATTACATTACTTAAGGAGCGCATCCGCGTAAGTACGATGTATCCACACGGAAATCCGAGTCCTTTTTTTCTCAGTGTAGGCTTGCAAATGAACTATAATATGCTGATGAAATATATAATTTGGTTGAATCGGGCACCCCCTAACTTCAGCCGGGCCCCCCTACATTTTTGGCCTGGCTACGGGTTTGGGTGGAACCCAGTGGCGTACGTAAGGAAGGAATTCCGAGTTGTACTCCCCCTTCTTAAGCAAGATATTATGTGCAAAAACAAACATATACCACACTAAGATATGTGTAAAAGTACTTGAAATGATATGAATTTGGGAGTTCGAACCACCTTCTTGACAAAATTCTGCGTACGCCACTGGTAAAAAACATATTTTTGAGACGGTATATCCATATTAGAAAACCATATCGCTATGTTATCGTTTTTGCTCTTATACATGCAGACGTAGTCATCCTGAAATATTCTCGTTATTTGTGTATAGAATAATTCGAAACTCGAAAAGCACAAACTGAAAAATACTTTTAAAAAAACAGAAAAAAAAAGCATTATATACAATAAATGTTCATATGCAAAGAAAACACTTATAGCTATAATAATGCTGTTATAAATGTCCTTGTAAGACATCTTAGGAAAATTGATATAGTTACAGGACGAAAGAAGCAACTTGGTGAAGTATGTAATAAATAACTTTTTATGGCTTTTGCAACTATAACTATATAAAGTAATAACAGGATAACAATCAAATTCGCCCGCTTTTAATATTATTTTCTTGTATGCTAGCATATACTTTACAAGATTACATACATGTATAAAAACAATTTGCAACGTTATATATTGGGACATTGGTTGTTATTAAATTGCAGGAGCATTATAAAAAATTTTTATAGTGTTTGCTGATAGCGATATTTTCATTTAAAACGTATATGGCATCATATGAACCGCTTATCTGTTTTCTGTCTTATAATGGTTCTGGTGGTAAGAGAAAAAGTGTAATGTTTTGTTAAAATATATATTCAAGAGGCGGGATATATTCCTTTTTCATGTCTGTTTGTTTGGAGTGAGTAACTTATCTTCTTTTATTTCATGTTGTCGTTTTCATCTCGGAGAAACAGGCAAAGAACTCTTCCGGAACGTTTCTCTCTCTCTCTCTCTCTCTCTCTTTTTTTTTTTTTTTTTTTTTTGGTATGAAATCGCTGAATGACCCTGACGACTGAATCTGGGATCGTTAGGCCTCGACAGGTCTTGGTTGGATGCGATGGACGACGACAAGGAACACTGGAAGATAGCCAATGAAATCAACTTACTCAGTCCAACCAACCAAAATCTACAAAAGATCTTTTACAGAGGGGGTGGGGTTTTAGCGGAGAGGGGGAGGAGGCTTGAACTCTACGAGAAACTTGATAACTTTCATTTCCAAAAAGGAGAGGATCTCTCTCTGCCTTTATATCTCTCGTGTGCTTCTATGTGATTTCGTTTTTTTTTTTTTTTTTTTTTTCCTATTTTATTTCATTCTGCCTTGTGCAGAAATTCAGTCTGTCTCTTGGACCCTCCCTGCAGCAAAATACTTCAGAACAAGATTTTAGTTTTGTTTGAATTGTGCTTCAATACTAAGATATAATTTAAAATAAAAACATAACAACTACTACTACTTATTCAGGAGAAGAAGAATACACAGAGTTCGCAAAGTACTTAGCAGCATCTACTGTATCTTTGGGTGGTCCAAATACTCGTAGAAGTGTTTCGGACATGAAAAGTTCTGTGACACAGGAATAAACAAAGAAACCGAGGAAGTACAATGAAGTTACGACGTAGTTATTATCATTAATGCTATTTACATTTAGCCTTGTATTGCTTGACTAAATAGCAAGTCCCGGAAATGGCCACGTAAACACTCAATACATTTTTCTGCTTTGGTATGAGATCAGGATATATTGCATGCTGTTGATTCTGCGTGAGCATTGAGTTTCGTGCAGTATGAACTATTCCAAATATTAACTTTATAAACAACAAGGATATTAGTAAGCTACATATTTGAACGTCTGAGTGGCCTAGGTTTCTTGTATTTGGACCATCCTGTATAGGTCCATACCGACTAAATACATATAGTGAAACTTCTTTCAAAGGTAACTGAGTGGCGGATCTAGAAGATTAAAACTAGGGGGAGGGGAAGCCAGAACCCAGACTATGATAGCTATATCATGAGTTTACTATAAACTTTTTAAAAAAATACATAAATAATAGGTTAAATTGTTTTTCTCACTCAGAAATCTCATGAGTTAAACTTTCAAAAATACATAAATAATAGGTTAAATTGATTTTCTCACTCAGAAAACTCATGAGCTAAACTTTCAAAAATACATAAATAATAGGTTAAATTGTTTTTCTCACTCAGAAAACTCATGAGTTAAACTTTCAAAAATACATAAATAATAGGTTAAATTGTTTTTCTCACTCAGAAAACTCATGAGTTAAACTTTCAAAAATACATAAATAATAAGTTAAATTGTTTCTCTCACTCAGAAAACTCATGAGTTAAACTTTCAAAAATACATAAATAATAAGTTAAATTGTTTTTCTCACTCAGAAAACTCATGAGTTAAACTTAAAAAATACGTAAATAATAGGTTAAATTGTTTTTCTCACTCAGAAAACTCATGAGTTAAACTTTCAAAAATACATAAATAATAGGTTAAATTGTTTTTCTCACTCAGAAAACTCATGAGTTAAACTTTTAAAAATACATAAATAATAGGTTATATTGTTTTTCTCACTCAGAATACTCATGAGTTAAACTTTCAAAAATACATAAATAATAGGTTAAATTGTTTTTCTCACTCAGAAAACTCATGAGGTAAACTTTCAAAAATACATAAATAATAGGTTGAATTGTTTTTCTCACTCAGAAAACTCATGAGTTAAACTTTCAGAAATACATAAATAATAGGTTAAATTGTTTTTCTCACTCAGAAAACTCATGAGTTAAACTTTCAGAAATACATAAATAATAGGTTAAATTGTTTTTCTCACTCAGAAAACTCATGAGTTAAACTTTTAGAAATACATAAATAATAGGTTAAATTGTTTTTCTCACTCAGAAAACTCATGAGTTAAACTTTCAGAAATACATAAATAATAGCTTAAATTGTTTTTCTCACTCAGAAAACTCATGAGTTAAACTTTCAGAAATACATAAATAATAGGTTAAATTGTTTTTCTCACTCAGAAAACTCATGAGTTAAACTTTCAGAAATACATAAATAATAGCTTAAATTGTTTTTCTCACTCAGAAAACTCATGAGTTAAACTTTCAGAAATACATAAATAATAGCTTAAATTGTTTTTCTCACTCAGAAAACTCATGAGTTAAACTTTCAAAAATACATAAATAATAGGTTAAATTGTTTTTCTCACTCAGAAAACTCATGAGGTAAAACTTTCAAAAATACATAAATAATACCTTAGGCACTAAATTATTTTCTTTACACGGAAAACTGAGGGGAGGGAGCTAGACCTCCCGGCCCCGACCTAGATCCGCCACTGAGACAAGCTATTATAATGACTGGTTTTTTACAGCAGCTGATATGAAATATCTTAAGGTTAATGTATTTTGGAATTCTATTCAACGAATATCAGTCACTCCGACTACCGGACAATGAAGGCAAACACATACACACTTTCTTAAATGATCTCTTTGGTTATTCCCGTCTTTGAAATAGTAATATTAACAAGTATTCAATAATGTCAAAATATGTTATCGAACTTTCTCTCCACCCTTGACTTCTAGGAGGGCATTTGTTTTCCGGGACAAGCCAAGGAGAAAATGTATTTTTACAAGTTTCAGTGATGAGTTCCGGGCTTGTGTGGAAACCTTCGTCCCCCATATGGAATTGTAGAAGTATTTGTATGCTGACATTTTAATTAACATAGAAATGCGAATGCCGCAATCTCTTGGGATAATTAATGTTTTGCTATCGACAGCGGGACGCTCATCGAAGCAAGAAAATTAAAAGTTTATTTTATTAAGTTTTCCCAACTAATTTTAGTGAAAAGGACGCTAGTTGGAAACAGTGAGACTCGTCTTATCTTCAACCCCGACTTGGAGACGACAAAATTAACGTTATATATATATATATATATATATATATATATATATATATATATATATATATATATATATATATGTGTGTGTGTGTGTGTGTGTGTGTGCGTAGAACAATAGCGCTTTGTTCGAAAAGTTGCTGAGATATTTTTTCTACTTCAGTTCCCATGAGAACGAAAATTAGCAAGTCACCCCAGTTGCCATAGTGACATCTAAACTAATTTTTGATTGGACAATTTTTGGTCATCAACCAATAGTGGACAATGTTATATTCAGTGAGTGGTTGCTAGTTACATGACCATCGGTGACCAGAAGAAGCACAAATCAGTCGGAAGACGAACATCGAAACTTGCGTCACGGAAGAAACTCGGGCGAAGCGATTGGGGCGACCAACATTGAAACCTCCACAACGGAGAGGATGCGTAGAGCCCGACAAACGAATAGTGGACGATCAAGTTAAGTGGTTTAGCCGAACGACAGATTACGACGAACATTACTTTGGTGTTTTTTTAAAATATAAGTCATTTGTGATTGTACAAAGAGGAAAGTATCTCTCTTGGTCATCAGGCAGAAGACACTTGTCAGTGGTCTTAAAGTGCAGAGAACCTTTTATACGGAGGACGCCAAAAACCGATTGGAGGACTGTTCGGCCACACATCTTCATGGAGAACGTCGTCTCGTGGAAGCCTACTTGGTTTGAATTAAAAGTAAAGTGCCAATTTTGTTCTGAGACAGCGACAGGAATATTTAGTGAATTATCTGTCGCGAGAGCCATGTTTCTTCAATTGTATTAAAATTTAAGATCATTTAAATAGCCAGCACGCCTACTACGAATTTGTTAAAAAAAAAGTAAAAAGTAAAAAGTAAGCTTCATTATACATATTATTTTGTGAATAAGCCACTTGCGCCGGAAGTTAAATTTACGTATTTTTGGTTTAATCAATCTTTAAGTAAAGAAAAAGAAAAAAGACTTGAGTTAGGACAACAGAGTTTATTTAATATTTTCACGGCCGTATAAGTAGTTCCTGTTGTAAAATGTTACTGTATTTCTTATTGTGTTTTGATATGCATGTGAGATTACTTAACTAAAGCAGTTATAGAAATATGTAATTTAGATAATTTTGAGATTGAAATATTATCATTTAAATGTATACGTTACCGGCGTAATCATTTAACATTGAATCTGACGATCCTTCATACTGCGAGGACGTAGGATGTGGTGCGTGCTCTCTGATAATATGCAGGAGCAGTGAGCTATCCCTCGCACCAAGTCTAAAAGGTAAAAAGAGGACTTATAGTCAGGGCAGGGTCTTATAGTCAGGGACTTATAGTCATTTAGGGAGGGCAGGAGGGGGCAATTGCCCCCCCCAAGAGTTTGAGGAATACATATGCTTTAATAGATTGTCTACTGATATACTAGTACAAAACGTGAGATTCTTATGTCAGTGGTGCTCTTGCCCCTCCCAAGCGAAGTCTGAAATGACGCCCCTGCTTATAGTGTTAATCATTACACAGAGATAGCTCGAACGCGACCGACCACATTGCGTACCGACTCTCACTCAAAATTCTCGCAAGTTTGTGTGACAGTTGGCAAAGCATGTTATGTATCTTGGTGGAGGAAGATGATTGGGAGATTTACACGTTAGTGCATATTGGTTATTGAGTGCAAGGATAAATAGAAGCGACCTTCCACATAACAGTTTGTATTTGTTTTTTAAGAAGTGTATATACGTGACTGTTTTTATTTGTGTTGGTAGAGGGTAGTATGGTGTGATTCTCATTCCTCCTCTTGTTATTTTGTCTGGTAATTTCAGGTAAAATGCTGAAGATCTAAAGCTTCATAGGTTGATACTGTGACGGTGCTTGAAACCAATGAATATGTCCATGATGTCCTTATAAGTAACTTCTTGTAAATAAGGGATGCCTAAATTCTCATGTAGCAGATTTATTCTTGTATCATTGGAGTGTCCTGTAGTAAAATGGGCAGCGTAGTTTTGGTCTCACATATAATTTCAAAGCATGTAGCCACGCCGGAGAAACATACTATAAGATAGGCCTAGTGAGTATCTTATAAAGATGTAACTTTGTATAGAGTTTAAGTTAAAAGAGCAAGTGGGCAGGAGTAGCTATGGCTTGTAATCTTTGTGTAGATGTTGCCTGAACGTTTCTGGTCTAGAGTCACTCCTAGGTATTTGGTTTCGGCTTGTTGTTGAAGCGGTTGTTGATCATTGAACAATTGGACTGGAAGTTGTTTTCTTCCTTTGGTAAATTGGATAATAATCGCCCCCCTCTCGAGAGGAGGAAACTTTCTTATTTTATATATAAATAAAACCTATCCTAGAGTTTGGAGCTCTTAAAAGTAGCTCTAAGTAGCAGTATTACAACCTATCGCCCCCCCGGAAGTCCGTCCTGGATCCGCCCCTGGGTTAAGTTGACTGATTGCAGAGTGTATTAATGTGTAAAACTACGGATACTGTCGCGCTCATTCAACCTGACAATGGTGGTGTTTGCAACTTGGCAACACTGAAAATCATCTCCAAACTTAATTGGTTGAAAGATGATATAATTAAACCAAATTATGATATGGTTCTTTGCTTTTCCGATATATTGAACATTGTAGAAAAAATATTACGAATCTACAGATATTGTACTCGCTTCTTAACAATATGTACGTACTAGGCCTATTACTTATGTTACAAGTTTCCCCTCTCTGCTGGTGCATGTTTCAATACTTGTACTGCTGAAAATTGTTTCTATGTTCTCTCGTATTGTACTTGCAGATTATATCTTATTATGCATGCGAGCTTCCGGTGGTATAACATTTTACAGGAAGAACTTTTCCCCCCTAATTCTTCTTTCATGTAACTTCTCTGAGTTGATTTAATATATACAACAGCATTCTTGTATCTCTACAACACTTGTAGGCGAAACGCGTGTAGCAGCAAATCCGGATATTTTACACAAAATACCGTGTTACAGTTTAAAATTTGCAAAACTTAATTGATCCTAAAAGTCAAAACTTTTGGTTTTCCCCTACTGTTTCTTGTTATTATTATACATATGACTAATTTAATATGTTTTTGACAGGCTGTTTATATTCCCAGGGTAACGAAATGTTGGTTATTTAAACGATTTCGTGTATATTCGCACTGGGCTATCCAGTACCGTACCGTGGGGAGGGCGAGCGGGGCGACGACCCCGGGCGCCAAAGTAAGGGGCGAAAAATTCGGGAGAAGAAAGGAAAAAGAGAGGAAAATGGAATATAATATATGTATGGGGCGCCGTCGTATACTTTCGCCCCGGGCGCTAATTTTCCACGGCACGGCACGGCACTGTCGTCATCACCATTGCACAAGGAATTCCAAACTTAAAAAATAGAAGCGGGTTATGTCGGACAGATGGGAGCCAAAATTGGGTAAAAAACAGAATATGTTCAGGAGAAATCTGACAATATCTACAAATCCTGAAGGTAAGGAAAGGCATAAATAAGGAAGCAAACCTAACCTAACTTAACCTGACGTATCCTAATGTAACGTAACCAAAAGTAACCTTAGTTTTAAAAAAGTATTGAAAATTTACCAGGAAGGAACAATTTTTGGTAAATGCTGGCTTCAATTTGTCCTACATATGCCCTAGAAGCTATCTTAGCCCGATCCTTTAATGTCAGTATCTTCGTCAGCTTCGTTAGTTACTCATTCACTTACGCTAGATATCATCGTTGTTGTGCTTTTGGTATCTGAGGAATCCCAGTGTAATATAAAACAGTAATTTCGAGAATCCATTAAACATTAACAGGATTGCGGCCATTCAAAATCAAATGTGGCTTCTTATACACGTATCTTGGGCGTATGAGATCTTTTTCTTTTTCTTTTTCTTTAATACCACAGTAGTTTAATATAAGCTGCAGATATATTACCAGAGCTGTGGTAATATATCTGGTCCATAAGCAGATTAAAATCGTTTATTCAGAATCTGGATATTTAATATTATATCACTTTCCTTGTGTAGTTTTCGATTATTATTATAAATTACAATTTTAATATTTTCATAGTTTCCCCGCTGCATTAGCAGCTCTGTAGAATTGATGCTTCTGAATTAACGTATGTGTCGTTCACAGTTGAGCTATTGTATAATTTTTGTTTCAGAAGTCTTCATAGACCTGAGATAATACAACAAAAAGTGTCTATATTCAATGCTAAATCGCTCTTAGTCCACACTATCTGCATTCTCCTGCTGCCCCTTAAAGCTCAGAGGTCTAATCACTGCGAAATTAATATACCGCTAAGTTTACAGTAATTATGTGATATCTTCAAATAGATAAAAGATAATCGAAATGTGGAAAAAGATCGCCCTAGACAATATTATTTTGAATGAGTTACCGTTATCATGAGTCACCTAGTAGCTCTCCGTTTGCAGTCATTTTGAAACGCGAAAATATATGACGATTTTTTAAATGGCTGGAAATCGAAAGCAGATAAGTGGGTCGTGATAACGATATCCCATGTAAAATAATATTGTCTAGCGAGCTCTTATTCCACTTTTCGATTATCTTTTGTTATATTTGAAGATATCACATAATTACTGTAAAATTAGCGGTATTTTAATTTCGGGGGCCTCTTAAAAAGGAAGAAACGAAACAAAATGAAATGAAATGAAAGTTTTACGTCCCACATTTACGCCGGTGAGGCCAAAGGAGACGGTGATGATGAGTAATGAATGAAATGGTAGAATGGAGAAAGTGGAAGGAAACGGGAAAACCCCGAGGAAACCCACGTACACGGTGTTTGTCCACCACAAAGTTCACTTGGCGGGGGCTGGGATCGAACCCGGGACCCCAAGCACCAGAGGTGAACGCTCTACCACTGAGCCACCGCAGGAAGAAACGAGTTTAGTCAATCCAACCCTAAAACAAAAATTATGGTTATGCTACTGAATGTAATCGACACTTAAATACGGGTATCGATTAGTCGTTAGCAACTGGACACAAAGTCTGAACAAGATGATAACATTATGCATAGCTGTAGTTAAATCAAATAAAGTATTCTGTTTAAAATAATGGATGTAAGAAGAAGAAAGTATTATTTAAAAATGATAAATCAATTTAAACAACAACAAGAAAAATATCGTGTTTCTAATTGCTACTCACGGTCAGTAACGTTCATCTGGCTACACACATCCCTCTGAAACAGTATTGGTCTCACATATAATATATCCTTACGGCCACGTTGTGCCAGGTTGGTCTCACAAAACCTCCTGCTAGATTATGGCCTGTGGTGACTCACTCATCCCACCTTTCACATTAAAACTTACTGCAGTGTCTAGTAAGTATTCGGTCTAGTAGCACGATAAACAGCCTTGTCTTGCAGAATTGTGAGTCCAACGTGGAGACAAAGTGGCAAAAATAGATCATGGTTTCCACATCATCCAAAGATCTAATGTGTTATTCAAGTCACTCAAAAATGAAGCGAGACACAATCACGTGGATTAAAGATATAACAAAGCGTGCAGAAGTTGTCGCTATAATAAACTCTTTACTAACTTATGCATTCGCATTTTCACGGGAAAATCCGGACTCAACCGGCTAAAATTTGCGTAGTGACATGTTGATCTCACGCGGCCACTAATTCTATTCCTTGCGTCAGTCTATCTGCTGCTTCGTGAGACTAACGCATCATCACAAAAAGTGTCAATATTACATAGTACCAATACAACAGACTTACCTAAAATGATTAAATTACTACTTAGAAGATGACAGAAACCAGAAATGAAGAAAATACATGTTGGCCATAGGGGATGTTTTTGTTGCAAGGTGGCACTTAACCTGTTAAGGATCATTCTAAGTAAGTAAAATATTTAACGTTTGTTTTTTCCTCGAAAAAATTCCAGAACAAGTCAAAATTAAGTTTTGGATACCATAGCATATAGAAGGTACTATAATACTGGATCACTAATAATTGAGCATTTTTGATATTTACAGTCGAAATCTACAACTGCATTATAAGGCCATAAAATGACCATTGAATTTACAGCTGAGAAATACAACAGAGTTTTCTTTAAGACGTCATTTTCATCTGAAAATGGCCATGATATTTGTAACTTAGATATACCAGATACGTCGGCTCAAATCTGTCTTCAAAATTGGGCGACGGGCAGTACCGGATCTAGAAATTTCGCCCCCCCCCCCCGCAAGAATATTTTAAAGGACCCCTTCTGTATTCAATACTTTTTTAATAGTACATTTTAATGAAATATTCCTAGTGTTCTATTTGCTACGAAACAGAGATTCAATACTTACGTTTTACAAGAAATCCTTCTTCCTTGACTTCATTTCCGCAAACTCCCGTACAAGATCTCTCTTTTCAATAGTCAAAGCCCTCTCATGGTTGATTGTCAACATTCCCAAGTCGCTCATTCTCTCTTGTGTCATTGAACACCTTAAATAGCTCTTGGTCGTCTTTAAGACTGAGAATGACCTTTCAGCGGAAGCCACAGTCACGGGTAAAGTCAGGCATAAAGCAAGAGTGGTCAAAACTTCAGGATAACTTGCGGCAATAGTATTAAATTCGACGTATATGAATCCCGCCAATTCAAAAACGGTATTGATCTTTGAAATATGTTTCTGAAGTCCAGTGCAAAGGGAAAATAATTCCAATGGTAGCGACGGGCCAATGCCTTACTGGTACTTTTTTTTCAGTTTTTTAGCCCTAACTAAAATTTATTCGTCTGAAAGGTGCACAAGGAGTTTCGGGAATATGATTGAAAATTCACCCAGAATTGTCGATAATGATGTAAAACGTCCTCTGTTTCATTGTACGCGATATCTAAAATTTTATTGTAAAATTAACTCTGAAGGAAGTCTGTGTGTACAAAAACCGATGAATTTCTACCACTTCATCGGTGTTTTTTTTTTTTAAATTTTTAGTTTGGGTTGCCTTTTTTCTAAGAACACATGATTGATTTTCCACTTCACAGCAACAATTCTGGCCTCTTGTTTTATTTGATGGTATTCTTCTCTCATTTTCTTCAATTCCTCTCATCTCTCATCTTACTTTCGAGAATGGGTAACGCTTTCTCAAGTACAATTTGTTTAGTTTGGAGAAGTTGCTATGCTTTGCTCAGTTGTGAAAATATTTTTGACACTATCACAGCCAGAAATACAAAATCGAAGGAACCCATGACTTTCGCCAATTGCTTTGCTTTTGATACCTCGTTAGCCTTCTTACTTGTCAGCAAAAGTTTTCGGAGAGTTTTCATTACATCAACATACAATCACCTGATAGCTAATACTGTGAGGTCTATCTGATTGACCTGAGCTTTTTCAAAATGACATCTGATTCTCCTGTCAATGATGACAGAATATCCTACCTATTTATACTTTGGCCAAAAATATATATACAAATCCTGGAAAGTTGTGAAATAATTGGCAACTTCTTTTACACCTTTGACGGCATCATTAACGATAAGGTTTACGTTATGTACCGTGTAATGAATACATATAGCTCGTTGCTCAAGTTTTTGAAGTCTCTTCCAAAGACTTGAGTAAGTACAGCAGCGCCATCATGTCCCTGCCCTCTGCATTTTTTTCACGGACAATCCCAATTTCTCCAAATGACAATACTGGAATTGCAAGACTGGATGCAGTTGAATTTCTTACATGTAAAAATCCTTAAAAAAAATAAAATAAAATAAAAAAAAATAAAAAAAAATTCTGCACTCTCGACCTGTCTAGAAACTTCGTCTTCTACTTTTGCAAAATTTACATAGCGAATAATGAAACACATTTGATCTTTCTTCGATAAATCTTGAGTCGTCTCAATGATTAATGAGAAAAATGGCACTCTTTTAATTTCCTTCAACAAATTGGCTTCTTAATTTGATGATTGATTTTGAATATCATGGCTGAAATACTTATGGTGGCCTTTGGATATACTGATTAGTGAAAGTAAGAGATATGTCGTGTGTCGTCGTCAGTTCTGGTAGCTCAGTACTTGGTTCAAGTAATTAAACTATTATGAAAATGTCATTTTTTTTTCAAGTGTTCTAAAAACTAGTATTTACAGGCAAGGTGCAGGGGGCTTTGAAAGCTCTTGGGCCTCTTAATATCCGGACCTCCCCGCACCGCGGGGTATTTTATAGATGCGGCACTAGGGACGGGTTAGACCGTTCCTATAATACTTTTAAAAATGTTCAAAATATTTATGAAATCGAAAAATAATGCTGTGAAGGATCAGAGTTGTCTTCAACATTGGAAGGCTGGCAGATTTCAGGCTTATTCTAGGGGGGAGGGTTGAGACTCATATTACGGTAGATGAAAATCTGATTTCTGTACCTGTCGTATATTATACAGCAAGGGACATCAATTTCATCTTACTTTCCTTTGTAGCAGTCGGACACAAATCATCACATTTCTCTCCCAAAACACATTTTAAATCGGATTATTGAGGGGGACAGTCTCTCAGTTCCAAGATTGGGGGAACATGTCCCCTTCATACCCCCGGGATTTGCGCAAGTGACCAGATACACATTTTTTTTTTTTTTTTTTACATTGTGAAACTATTAGGACAGATATGGGAAATATTTGATATTGTTGTGACTATTACAACAAAGAAATACAGCATTATCATGCTACTGCGTAATAAAAATTGGTCATCATATTTACAGATGAGACATACAACATTTTTCTGAAATCATAAAATAGTCATGACTTTACAGTTGAGGAATACATTACTTTTATTACGTCACAAAATAATCATGATATTTACAACTGACAGAAACAGTATGATATATTGGTATGACGTCGTGAAATGAGCAAGACATTTACAGCTGAGAAATACATGATTATACAGTATTATGATTTTCTCAAGTTTGAACTTTAACATGATCTTGTTATAACTACATAAAATGATCACTATAATTACAGATGACGAATACAGTACGGTATGATCTAGTTATGACGATATACGCCTAGAACAGTTACCTTTACAACTGAGAACACAGCATTGTTTTGTTATGATGTTTACAGCAGAAAAATACATGATCGTATTACGACGATTACAGTTGAAAAATACAGCACGACGTCGTAAAATAGTCATGGATATTTTTTTTGAGAGACACAACATATTTATGACGTAGTAAAACAGTCATGACTTTACAGTTGAAAAACATTATTTTTTTATGACGCTACTTATTCGTATGATCATTAAAAAATGATCATGACTTCTTTTGTAGCTGTAAATGACATCCACAATTACGTATTAAGAGCCACTTCATTGAATTTTTGGTCTTTTAGGACGCCCTATGGTGCAAATTTTTTTTCACCTTTTACTTTACAATTATTTTGAGTAGAAGCGGTGCAAATTAATTTTTATAAAATAAAATCAAAGCTAGAAAATACTATAGGTTAAGGACGCCCATCAGGGGAGCAAGGTGAGGCGCTTGCCCCCCTCTAGAGGAAATTGTACTTCGGAAGATCGAAAACCCAATAGATATTTTAGAATAGGTACCGCAAAATTTGAAACTACATTTGAAATGTCGCTTATACTTGTCCCCGGGTGGAAACCACAACATGGGCGTCCTCAGGGCCGTGCCGTGGGGCAAGGGGGCGAGCGGGGCGACGGCCCCGGGCGTTGAAGTAAAGGGCGAAAAATTCGGGAGAAAAAGGGAAAAAATAGGAAAAATTGCTTGAAAAATATGTATGGGGGCGCCGTCGTATGCTCTCGCCCCGGGCGCTGATTTTCCTCGGCACGGCCCTGGGCGACCTTGCTATAGCTTAACATTGAAGATGTTAAATGATGATGTTAATGAAAACGTAAAAAGTTTTGCGAGATGCAAATGCTAAGGAAATTGACGAATCTTGAGAAAAACTACGTAAACGATGTTGTTCGCCATAGTATACATTGCTCCGGAATTTATCCCGAAAATGTTCTCTCTGCTGTTGAGTGAACGGGATCCCAGGTTCGATTCCTGGGTGAGAGAGCTCTGAATGCGTTACATGCAACTGATTTTAAATTTCTAATTTTACGTTCTATAGTTATGTATTATAGGCTAAGGGAAAGGTATGATTAATGAATGGATGATGAAGTGAATGAGTATAGAAGAGTTTTTAGAATGGGAATGTAGGTGAAAACGGGAGAACCTCGAGAAAATACACAGACACATAGTTGTCGACTAGAAATTCACATGCTTTGAAATCGAACCAGGGATATGTCAAATAGATTTAGGAGCATTTGTGCTGGAGTATGTTTAGCAGAAGGGGTCCAGAAACACCTAGAAAACACAAAATTTACAGGAGAAATGGATGATGCAACTACTTAGACGTAACATAACATAATGAAATCTAACCTAAAGTAACCAAAACTAATCTAAGCTAACCTGAACTAACTTAAACTAACCTAATATCAGTAGAAATACGCGAAATCCTATCATTTT
>NW_027656865.1:0-55527 GCF_964235325.1 Thermobia domestica
ACCTTAGTCGGATCAAGACTTCATTTAGGAACTAATATGTGACCTATCCAAAAATCTGTTTCAGAATCCCAAGGTACTGACGCAACAATTTTTATAGAATGAGTTTGGCTGCGGGCATATAATTTGAAGTAGTCACTAACTACCTCTATAAAAATTGTTGCTGAAGTACCACAGGATTCTGAAAGATGGATGTTTGGATAGGGCACACACTAGTTCCTAAATGAAGTCTTGATCCGACTAAGGTAGGTCCTATAGTTTTGGAGCTATGGACCTTTAAAGTTCATTTTTTCATGTTTACGGCAGCCTATAACTCCGAAAGGAAGCATTTGTGCACCCAGATTGGTCTATACTTTTTGTCTTATCTTGGTGTCAGGAATTATCTCCCAAATGATGATAATGTTTTGAAACACCCTGTATATCAAAATAATAGGAACACCATAACAAAATATAACATACCTGATTAGTAGGCCTACAGCACTGCACCATCTCTAGCCTATAATACAGTTTGTATTCATCGTAAAATAAAGGCATATGACTCCTGAAACGTTTTCACATGAATAGATGAACATTCATTATGTACTGCAGCACTCTTTGCGACGGCAATGACGCAAAAGTAACTTTTACTATCTACATCACACCATGCGCCTGGTTACAGAGGATGTGAACATAATCACTCCGAGGAATCAGTAATTTTGAAAGTAAATAAGAGAAACAAAGGAATACCATGAAAATGTGGCCCACGTCAGCACAGAGCCGCTGATATGTAACGATAAGGAGTAGGCAGTCCAAAGCATACTACTCTTTGGGTGCCTGACATACATAAATCCAGCCTTCTGTTGGAAACTAGAAGAAAGATGACTCATCAGCCATATTACTCTCTTGCAATCATCGGATAGCCATGTTTTGTGTTCTTAGCACCATCTTTTTACTTCTACTTTGGTTAAGTTTAACGTCAGGGAGCAGGCAATTCGGAAGTATACTACTTTGTTTCGTCTACCACAGTCTTGGGAAGTAACGTAACGCAAGTAACGCGTTACTTTTTAAGTAACGTTTCCTAGTAACGCGTTACAAATTTTTAAGTAACGTACCCAGTTTGCGTTACTTTTTTCGCGTTACATTTCGGGTGAGTAATTACAATATATGTATTTTTTTTTCGGAAACAAATATTTCTTTTCTGTAAGTGAATTTCTCAGAATGAAACAATCGAGCATGAACTACGTATGTCAGTGACCGAAAGTCACAGACACACAGAGAAACAGATAAGTTCGTAGTGCCACTTGCTGTTTTTTTGAAGATGAGGACAGCCTTTGGGAAATCACGTGTACTGATTGCAAGCACCTGGAAGATTTTGTCGTAGATTTTGACAGTCCCAAATCAATACTTTCAGTGAGTGAACTAGGAGTGCAATGATACCGGTAGTCTATTTTACTTTAATGGGTGTTGTTTCTATAAAGATGGAGAATGAAAATATTTTATCGTTCGAACATTTGAAAGGATACATTTTTCTTAAGAGCTGAGGATGATCGTGCACAGAATTTAAAAGTAAAGTGTCTGAAGTGCCCCGGCGGAAAATATTTATCAACAACTAGAGTGCCATAATTAACGATTTACAGTAAGGGGTTAATATGAATAAACTGTGTTCTGATGAGCAGGCCTACTTTATTACTAGAAAATAGTTTGCTGATGGTATGTAATATTGGAGTTCTTTCAGATGTTTGCTTATCCTAAAGTCCCGTTGATTATAGAGTTTGAAACTAGCTTCAAAAAGCATGTATCGATTTCAGAGTTACTGGCAAGTTTTGATTCACTCCCAGTTCATATGTTCTCATTTTATTAGTTGTAGTGTAATGTTTCTCTATATTCTGCATTTTTAATTTTACATAACAACATTGTTATTATTATATAATTAGTTTAGCAGAATAATAATAAGCAACCATTTTTCATAATTTCTAGGGATGAGCACGAGTCAAGCTAAAACTCGACTCGACTCGAATTCAAGTCGAGTTTCGAGTCAAATCAAAGGTTATATCCTCGAGTCGAGTTCCGAGTCGATTCAGTTTTTCGCGTCGAGTTTCGAGTCGAGTCGAGTTTGATAAATGGCTCGTTCGTTTTAACTCGTCTTGAAATCGGATTCCACTGGAAAACGAAGGCCTGATTACACTGGGAAACGAAAGCCATGAGAAATTTAAGCTAAACAGTAATATGGAATACTTTTAGTGTTGCTCACGAGAGGAAACACTGCTCGCATCTCGTCTCGTCTTAATAGTGAGACCACAAGAGATTTTTTTAATATAAGAAGCTCACCTCGGCCGGCTTATCTGAGAAGATGGCTCGAGCCGACTCACTTGGGATGACACATCGGCTCGAGCTGGCTTGGTAGGGATGAGCCATCTGCTCGGTTCGGCTCAAATGAGCCGAGGGCTCTAGCCGAGTCGGTTGGGTGAGCTGTTGGCTCGGCTCACTTTGGGTTGATAGTGAATGAGCTGTGAGCCGAGCTGCTCGAGTCGTTGACAATTCTAAACCCGGGCCGAGCAGTTTTGAAGATGTTTGGCCAGTGCCCTATAACTTTTAACAGTGTTTGGCTCGAGCCCGAATACTCAACCTAGACCCTCAATCCAAATTCAGAAGCTCGTTAACAATGTCCTTGACTCCTAGACTGCGCAACTACGAGGTTGGCAATCAACTAGTTTTTTTAGTATTTAAATACAAACCGCCTATCTTTCATTTCTATATACAGTGTTGTTAATAATGTTAATAATGATAATGATAATGATGATGATGATAATGATGATAATGATAATGATGATAATGATAATGATGATAATGATGATGATGATGATAATGATGATGATGATAATGATGATGATGATGATAATAATGATAATGATGATGATAATGATGATGATGATGATAATAATGATAATGATGATAATAATGATAATGATGATAATGATAATGATGATGATGATGATGATGATGATGATGATAATGATGATGATAATGATGATGATGATGATGATAATGATGATAATGATGATGATAATGATGATGATGATGATGATGATGATGATGATGATGAAGAAGTAGAAGAAGAAGAAGTAGAAGTAGTAGTAGTAGTAGTACGGAAAATTGAAGTAAATTTGTTTCACATTTTGAAAGTTTCGGACCTAAAAGTAACGCGTTAGTATCGCGTTACTTTCGAAGTAAAGTAACAGTTACTTTTTGGGGGCAGGTAACGTGTTACATTTTTACAAGTTACTTACCCAACACTGGTCTACCATACATAAACTCACTGCCTATCCTGAATACATTTACTAATCGCACACACACAAATCGCAGTCTTTGACAACCGAAGTCTCCCATTTTGCACAATCAACATCTAGCATATTGTACACGGGAATCCGTGCTACACAGCCTCATACACTACTCACTATCACTAACACAATGCAGCCGCAGTGAACGAATTTTCAGTGTTGCTAATTCATGAACATTACGTGTTGCAGTGCATGAATGTTTCCATTATTTTCTTATACGTATATTTAGACTGCGCGGGAGAAACATTTTAAGTCAAAAAACAGCTTTTAAGGAGATGATTTTTTTATTTTATTTTACGAAGCATACGTATGAATCAGTTATACCAGGGATGCAAATAAGCAACAAAATTTAACTAGCCTAAGAAAAAAAGCTACTAGACCACATCCCAAAAGAGAAATCATTTACTTATCTTCGGTATGATATTGAATACTCGCCCGCACTGATGAACAACTCGCTTCGGGCGAGTGGTTATTTGCATCCCTGACTTACACTAACCGTACCAAGACGCGATTATTCAACTCACGTTTAGAATTGACGTATACGAGTACCAAGTTAACCGGAGGTGGAGCATGACACTAGATCTTCAATTTTGACTTCTCATTTTCACCAATTTCTGACTTACACTGTTTCTCTCGCGCAGTCTAGATATATTAAACTATATATCAACCCTTACAAAAAGAGATCCTATGGGATAATCTGAGAGAAGCATAGCCAACATGGCCATAACCACGTCGTTTGAACCATGCTGACCGACCAGGAAACGCTTTTAATATTTATCTACCCATTCTTGATATTTGTGAAAAAATAGCAAAGAGATCTCTGTTGCAAACAATGCACATTAGTTCATCATTATTATAAATAATACTGAGAAAATTTTCATTGGCCGCTCATCGCTTTTGCATTTATGAAGGAATAAATGTCGGCGGACGAATTTTATTTAATGAATTCAACTTCCTTCAGTAATAACGTAATTCTATTTTTCCTTTGTACTATTTATTGGTAGCCTCATTCTTCGGAAAATTCTGTCTGAACCAGCTTTGATCCATGTTTGGTTAAAAAAAAAAAAAAAAAAAAACGTTACGCGTGCGCCTTGTGATTCAAAAGTACTTGATGATTATCCTTCTTCCTATCTATAACGCTACCCACCTGATTTTACTCTAGATTATATTTTTAAAAAATGTCTCAGAAGTTCATTCAAATATAAGAGTTATTGAGCCACGTAAAAGCATTTCACGGTTTGCACTTTCCATTATATTTTTAGACTAGCCTTCGGTTAACAGGGGGCTCCGCCCCCCAGACCCCCCGAGTCTGCTCGGCCTAGGCCTCGCCTTTCTTATCTATCGTCCTTTGCATCAACAGTGAATTTCGTGAACTTACTCTTCATATTTCCTGAATCTGCCCATCTGGGGCTTCTCCCTCACACACTGTCTTTGCTCGGCCTACGGTCTCGCACCTCTTGAACCCACAATTCTATCGTTTCTTTTCCTATTTCAACTCACTAAAAGATAAGATTTTGTATCCCAAGAAAACGTCCATTTAAATAGCATGGGAATTTCTTAATCTCGCCTTAGACTCCTAAAAAACTAAAAATATTCACTTTTGGTAATTTTCCTGCAAATTAGTCCTCGAAGGCTACAATCATGCCAAATTTCATCATTGTAATCCTGCCGGAAGTGCCTAAACATTTAGGGGTGTAGAAGACGTCTCATTTAAATAACATGGGAAAGATTTTTCAGTTCCTCACAAAACCACTCTACGTTTGGAAATTTTTATTTCTGATGATTCACTTAGCTAACGCTAACGAAAACGTACAAGCATACCGAATTAAGTTTTTATTCCAATTCTAAGTACCTAAAACATGAGATTATAGGTCCAACAAAAGGCCCATTTAAATAACATGGGAAAATTCTTCATCTCCTCTTTAGACCCCCTAAAAATTAAAATTATTCACTTTTGGCAATTTTCCTGTGGGTTAGTTCCGGAAAGTTACAAACATGCCAAATATAATCATTGGAGCCCTATAGGAAGTGCTCAATAATTTATGTCAGCTCATGTAGTTTTATATATAGTTAGGATTGAACGACATATTTATGTAACCTGAACAAAATTTTAAATTTAATTTCTCCAATGTATCCATTCGCATACTTACTCTGCTTTAACAATCTGTAGACTATACCAAATATTAAGTTAGATGATAAAGACTAATTCTTACTTGTCATATGGTCTTTGGCCATACATATGGGCGATGCTATTTACAAAAAATGCAATGTTTAAAGTGAAGCAGAATCTCCAGTTGAACATGACGAAGAACGAATTCCAGAGACTCTCTCCCCAGAAGTAACATGGTACAGCCACAGGAATGAAGATCACAAAAAGAGCAAACAATGGAATGTAATATCTAAAAAAAAAAAAAAAAAAAAGAAGAAGACCTTTTACATATCAATAATATTAACAAACCAAAAATATCGAACAATTATCTATTAAAATGCTACAATACCAATTAAGAACGACCGAGCTCCAACCTATAACTTTAGCTCTCAAATCTTTGATTTACGGTTATTTGTGATTTCAAGTTTATAACAAAGACAAATATTTTTTAAAAGGTGTACTTTAAATAGATTACTTAAAAGAGATCTTTTTTACAAAGTTTATCCTTTTAAATCATTGTTCAAAGCCTTTACCTTTTAATAAGCTTTCTCCAAAAGAGATGCAAATGAATTGTGCTACCATCTTTGGAGTTCTTTTAAACTGTACGTATATATGTTTGTGGCCAATCATTTCAACAATGAGATTTCGGAAACTACAGGCTCTAGAAAGATGATGTTTTCACTGATCGATTGGAAATTTTGCGTAGATTGTCCAGTTCTAATTGAATATTTTAAAAACATGGCTGTTATTTCTTTATTACATTTTTTAGGGTACGCATGGAAGAGTTGAAATTTAAAAAAAAAAAGCACCATATCCTACGCGTTATACATTCCAACACCACGCTGTTGTATATAGGGGTTGCATATGTCTCAGGAGTTTATTTCATGTCCAAATAATAATGAAAAAGGAACGATAACCATTTCTCCAGTTTAACCAGTAAGATGAATCTTTAGTTTTGGAGTGATTTGCCCAATGAACACCATATATAACTGCGATTATAATTAATTGCGTATGTAATGTATTTGCTTATTACATACTGCGTGCAAGAAGAAAGAAATCACTGGTCATGCATGAATTAGAAACTCCAACCGGAAGTAGGCTCAAATCTTGCAAACGGTGCGAAATATTGAGGTCCTCTTTATGATACGCCTTGCCAATTTTTTTTTTTAAATCAAGACTTTTTTCACTTGTGTCTGTAAAGGGACATGTACAGATGTAAAGAATGAGAAGGATATTTATGCTGATATGCGAATGATGCGCTGGGTAGAGAGCGCAGGTTCAGATAGTCTATATTTAAAATCCTAGGTTTTATATGTTTGTCTCCAATCCTTTCTACAATAAGATCCCGAAAACCACAAGTGTTAGAAACGTGCAGTTTTCATTGGTCGATTGCAAATTTTGTAGATTGTTCAGCTTTAATTGAATGTTTAAAAAAAAGCTGTTATTTCTTTATTACATTTATTACGGGTACACTGGAAATGTTGAAATTTTAAAAAAAGTAAAGCATCATATTCTACAAGTTATATAACTTATTCTATCACCACACATTTGCATACTGGGTTAGTATCTTTCTTCGGCGTTTATTTCACGGCCAAATGAAATGAAAAACGAAGGATAACCATTTCTCCAGTCTAAGATGAATCTTTGTCTGGAATGTTTTGCCCAATGAACACCATATATCACTGATATTATAGTTAATTGTGTATGTAATGTATTTGCTTATTACATATTACATGCAAGAAAAAAGAAAATATTGATTATATATGAATTAGAAACTCCAACCGGAAGTAGGCTAAAATCTTACAAACGATGCAAGATACTGAAAAAACAATCGAAAAAAATCTCCCCTTTGTTGTACCCATTGCTGATTTTTATCAAGAACCTTTCACTTGTGTTTGTAAAGGGACACGTACAGATGTTATGAGGAATGACAACGAGATTCGTGCTCATATGTGACTGATGCGAGTTGTGTAGAGAGCGCAGGTTCATATTAAAATGCTACGTAAGCAAATACCTAGGCGATTTTTTTAATGATTCTTTCTTTCGTTTAAAAGCACCAATTTTGGTCAATCTTTGTCTAGGAATTTTTAAAAATTATTGTTTCTGTTAGTGATCACGAAAAATATGCAAATTTCTCGAAAACGTGCTGTTAAACATGAAATTTTATGAGGTCCTAGAGCACTTCCGTAGTCACTCAATCTCTATTATAATGGATTTTCGTGTTTTTGTGTCAGAAAAAAAAAGTGTCAGCGGGAAAGATTTGGGCAGAATATTGGATTTTATTACAGCGAAAACAAGTCTTTGGTATCTTCCTTAGTTTACGAGTTATTTGCCTTCAATTTCAAGGCAGAATCAGGAGTGGGTAAGTAATATTACAATGTTAAATTGAAATTTCTTTCACTCCTATTGCCCTCCCGTCTTTCACTTGTGTCTGTACAGAGACATGTACAGATGCAGAAAGGAAATGGGAAGGAGATTCATGTTCATATTAAAATCATGTGTCGGGTAGACAGTGCAAATGGAGCTAGTTTCGTGTTATGTTACTATGTTTTTATATTATTATGAAGTGTAACCCACCTAAACCTTTACAATTTTTTGAAACTTGGAACTTTAAACAAATTACAATAACACAGGCAATCAGCGCTAAATTTTACAATGGATGTGATAGAATTATTTTGTCACAGCAAAAGTTGGAAATGTTCTCCAGCTACCTGTAATACAACAACGTATCATCACAGTCTACAATGTTTGTTGAAATGAATGAGAAGTAACGTTAACTTTATTCCTTATAATTTCGCACAGTTCATCCAGTGTTCTTGAACAATTCTTATACACTTTACCCCTCAGATAACCTCAAGGCTACTTTCAAAAAGATGGACAGGTCACACATTCACGGCCGTATGCAACTTCTTTCGTTGCTGCATAATTTCAAAGAAACTTGTTTTTAATTTTTCCTATGGAGTGTAGACTTTCTCTACATTTAATGCGTCAACAGATTTCACATGTTTGTTGTGATTTCTTTGAAATTTACAAGCTCAAAAGCCGCAGCGGCAAAACTTGAATTTTTATTGTTATATTCTATTTTTACCTAATATTCTAATTCAATTCTTGTATATTATAACATTAGGCAGGGCTTCTTCCCTTAACTCGTAGCGACAGAAATTAACTATTAGGAATATGACTTCCCTCTAGATCCAGATTCGCCACTGGTTTCAAGTTAACAAATTGATCAAGGTCTCTATTGATCACCCTGTACTTAATGACTTCTAGATCATAATGTCTCATGTAAGTTGACAGTAACATAGTCCCCCCTCTTCTCTCTCTCTGTCTACCAATCCATTCCATGTACTACGTACCATAGTCGCTAACACTCTCGTCTCTGGCGCGAGTACTCCCGGGTTCGATTACCGATGGAGTTACTCGGTCGAAAACGTGTAAAAGCTTTTACAGGCCAACCATCCTGAGTGGCGGTTCCTCATTCACACTAGGCAAATGCCGAGATGGTACCTAACATATAGGTCCCAGGTCTTTCTTCCTACCCTTTCTTCGGATAGTGTGATAGTCGAAGGACATCATCCCTTTTACGTGAAGGACTAACATGGCCATAGATGCCGAAAGCTCACAAATCTAATTTATAATCCTAATCAATCCATTCTGTGACTATTACCTTCCTCCACTTTGAAACTTAGAATACTATCATGTGAAGTTTTGTTGTTCTAAAGAGAGAAAACGTCTCTTTTCATCACAAAGACTATATTATCACGTGATTATAGATGCCAATAGGACGCCGGATCTGATCTTTTAAACATATTGCTCTTTTAAAAAAAAAAAAAAAATCTTTTTTTTTAACTTATTCACCTTCCCATCTGATGACACATTAGCGAAAGTCCTTACATTTTCCCCTTTCTATCCACATTTTGTGTTAGTATTTTTGTACAAATAGAATTTCTAAATTAAAGTAGAAATTAAATAAACGCTTACGCTTTAGGAAAAAAAACAATATATCTATATAACGACTATAGATATTCTTCAGTTCATTAATAATCTTCTCAATCTCGAGATACGAAACGGGAATTACATCCGTCTATTATTTTTCTTTCGAAAAATTGTGAGCTTTGGCTCTGATATGTAGACTATAAATTTTATGTATTGATCGTTCTGGAGACAAGATTACATGTACATTTGTCCAAACTGTTACAGAACTCATAAATATTGAAAGTAGAAATACTTACGTTTGAACAATTCAGAAGCAATAACTGGACAATATTAATAATAATAAATGATGTAATTATCATTCAGGAATAACTATCCGCGAAATGGAGTCTTAAAAATGTCGAGATTATTTGAGGTTTTAGTTGGCAATGACGTAAGCAAGATTTAGATAAAAAGACGGAAAACTGAAATAATTTTGTATCTATTTATAAATATATGTGTATTACTTCGCTCAATAGAAACTAATTATATATATATATATATATATATAATCCAATATTCTACTCCTACTTTCATAATTTCTATGCATTTTTAAGTGAGAGTAATGTTTAATTTGACCGTACGGAGATGAACTGTATGAGAAATAAATTGTAATAATAATAATAATAATACTAATAATAAATGTATGAAATAGAATAAAATGTATAATGCAAGTACAATAAAATTTACAATTTATAATGCAAGTACATGAGAGGGCTCCCCATGCTTTTCTTTTTAGTCACGCTTAAAGAGATATTTTAAAAGTAATTTTCTTGAAAACGTAATAAATTTTTACCTTTTTAAAGTGACTTGCTCTATTTTTTTTAAAGAAAAAGCACGTTTAAAAAAAATTTCATCTTCTACTTTTTAGTCATAGTTAAATACATTTTCTATTTACATTTTATTCTATTTCATACATCTATTATTATTATTTTTTTTACAATTTATTTCTGATAAGTTCATCTCCATACGGTCCAACTAAACGTTACTCTTACTTAAAAATACATAGAAATTATGAAAGTAGGAGTAGAATATTGAATTGTCAGTCGACTCACGTAGCTGTGCAAAACTTCATCATTGTAGGACACCGAGAAATGTGTTAAATTAAGCCTGTAAGATTTGAAGACGCGGTTCAACCATTATATGTTGAATAAAAGAATGTAATAATTAAGATCACATACGAGAAACATACATACATACATACATGGTTATATATTCTCCATTGAAATTCAAGTTCTATGAGTTGCAGATATAGCAGCCAATCAAATTAGGACAATGGTGAGAAAGAGTGCCGCTGTCGTGGCGATTTCTCTTACGGTTGCCAACTGGCCGGTATATCACCGGACTGGCCGGAAATATTGTTATTCGGCCGGTGACCGGTACAAACTTCTTACCAACACTTTTATGACCGGTATTTCGAAATCTGTAATCCAGAATAAAACATCGAACATCGGAATTCTTCAACAGTGTCTTTACAAACACAAATTTCCATTGTATTATACATGAAGCGATATTTTTTTTTTATCCATGGCAATTTTTTTATTTATTTATTTAACATAAGAAATTTGATAATTAGATTTTGTTTTGAAACATTGTTTTCAACAATAGAGACAGAAGTGCATAATTTGTCATAATTGTGCATTATGAATATAGCGATAAATTTAAATTGTCCATCGATTGTTAGTAAATAACTCTTAGGAATATCGTGAGTACAATGTTTGTTGTATTGTTTAGTTTCACGTTCCTAGCTGATGCATACGACAACTTTTCTTAAACTTCCAACTTTCTTCTTTAGGACATCTTAAAGCAATTTCCTGTAGTTAAAGTATAAGTTTAAAGAGTAAATTTCATTTTGTACATCCAAAATTGTACGTAAGGATGAATATACTTTTGTCCTTCTGTTTGGATCATTTTAAAGTAGTGGCAGTTACTGGTAAATACAATAAAATGATAAAAATCGACTTCAGTTTCTGATTTTTAGCATAATGCATTTGTTAAGCTTGTTAGTGAATGTACCAAGGCTATGCAGAAACAGGTGCTAATGCACTTTTATCCATGACAGTACATTTCCTTCCCATGGATGGGTTCGAACAGAGATACTTCAAACTTAGACCTGTCATAGGAAATTTTGAGGGGGTGCTAGTAATTTTATTTTCCACAGCTGGCAACCCTAATTTCTCTTGATGGGCATTTATTCCGAAGTTGGTCGTCCGCCTAGTTTTTGGTTAAAAGCGTGGTAATTGGTTCTTTTGTGTACCAAAGTTTAATATTTAATTCAAATAGTATTGAAGAGCGAGCGTCAGCAAGTGACTGCGGAATAGGGCCCCGCAGGGCACGTTGTTTTCTGTCTTTATTACAATTAAATGGGAATGGCAACCTGTGTTCTAGAACCTTGCCGCCATATTGGTTATGTTACCGTTACATTGACAAGCATAACTTTCTCCACGTTTCTACACAGTTATTTGCTTACCGCATTTTCTACAATCTATTTTTAGATTTATTAAGCCCTGACTTTTACTTACTTTTAATATATTTTCCTGATTATCACCAGCCATGTTTACAAAACAAATGCTCACTACATTCCCATAATCCTACCATGAAGTAACCTTGCGCCAAGTAGTTCCTTCCGCTTGCCAAATAGTTCCATATTTAGAACCGTTTATATAAGAAGATAAACACAACTTTCGCTCTCCTTATACATTATCAAGCACACAAACAAGCAAATTATTCATTTCTTCCTGGTAAATTTTCAAAATTTTGCTAGGAACGGACGACCAACTTTGGAACTTAACCCCTCTTGATGACATAAGCTGATTATAAGGCTTAGCAGCTTTTATTTATTTTATTTTATTTTTTGGGGGGGGGGAAGGGAGGGAGGGACGGAAACTAGAAAAATAGGTAATCAGTACATTGAGTGAAATTAAAGTATCGTTCTATATGTATCATAAAAATGTGTAACTCTATTCTGTGATCTACTCGATATTGGCTGCCAAATTTGCATAACGCTCCCATGTTCACGTCCCCAAGATTTCAAGTTTTTTTTTTTTCTGTGTAATCTTTCTCTCTGATTAACACACATTTATAAATAAAGAGATGATCTGTTAGTTATTCTTTATGAAGAAATAACTTTGATCCTATTTTCCGATTTCTTTTTATTTAAAAGAAATAAAAAACTAGAGTTTAAGATAAACATTCTGTAGAAGAGATTCAAAAAGGACGTACTCCCTGTATTCTGTTTATATACACCACTGGGGACCGATAATGATAATGCCTTGCAGATATTAAATGTACTGATAATTTATTTCTGTTAAAAGTAGAATACTATATTAATCTGCTATAATTGTGAAAGTTTACAATATACAGTGTAACGTTTCGATACAATAGCAGTGTTCTTATCAGACAAAAATAGGTTACATATATATTATACACTGTTCTATTTTATGCGGCTTTAAAATGATTAAAATAATAGAAAGATATTTGCTGATAGACGCTGTATGGGATATGTAATTCAAATAACAAATTTGTCTTGCACTTCAAATTTTTATTTACTCATACGGTTTCAGAGATCTCTGGCCCCTTCTTCGAGTGTCTAAAAATTGCTATACTGGACGGACACATTGGTAATATTCCTCTCCTCCTGTGAAACTCTCCTGCGTAAAAGTTCATGACTTTACTTCTCAAAACTATAGTAAAATAGTTTTGCTGTTTGAAAAACGTATTATACAGTTAATACTGTTTATCACTAGTCTTAATCTTTATTATTCTTGTGAATAAAATAGTAACAAAATTCCAGGTAATTGCTTATCACTTGCCACCACTTAGACGAAATAGGCTTCCTAGAGAAAATATGACGCACAGATCAACCACTGAATTAAAAAAAAAAAAAAAAAAAAAAAAATCTTACATACTAAAACTGGAATGCATTTCTAGATAAGTGAAATGACATTTACTTTTACGCAGAAATTCATAAACATTAATCTGTAAAGAATACGTAGTTGATGATAACTTATTTTATATACAGAGTGTTAATGAATTAGACCGACCAACTGCAAAAGATGATTCCTCACATCGAAATAAGAAAAAAAAATCATATGGAACCTTGGGTAAAAAAAAAAAAAAATGAATAGCTTCAAAGGGTCATCTAAAAACGTGAAAAAATACATCACAGCACGCGTATGGGGTACAACGATAATGTATATTTTGTATGTACTTTCTAATTATTGTTAATATTTATGAGCAAAAGTGCTATTTTAAAGACACAAGCACTTAAGAAGAAGAAAAATATAAAGAAATAATTTAAATATTTGTATCATATTGAGATATTTCTTAATTTCGTTGCTAAGACAACTTGTTTATCTGTTTGATGTTGTTATGGTAAGTAAGAAAGATAGAACGAAGAGCCATCTTGAAAAGACCGAATGTATAATATTTTTAATGTGACAAACACCATATATGTTGAAAGTGAATATACATATATAAAAGTGCATAACTGTGTTGTGTAATTCATGATAATCTCATGATCTGTATAAATATTCAATATATGCATTTGGAATCGGGGAATGTAACGTAGCAGAAGAAATATATATATATAAATAACGTTACAGGGGAACACTACGAAGTCTGGAATGGTTCCTAATACATCACAGTTCTCGCTGACGCATTCCATGTTCACTGCTGTCAAGGTTTACTTTTTTTGCTTACTTTGGACTCACCTCTAGGTTTAAGCATAACAATGCTTCATGCCCTGTGGTAAATCCCTTGCTTACCCATTGGACATTACTGATATCTTCATTTTTGGATGGTCTATATGTGACTTCTTTACGCTGAATGAACCGTTACTCCATTGTTGCTCAAGTTCAAAATGTTGCAATGTGTTTATGAACGACCCTAGCTCTGAAATGATGCACTTTTCCCCACAGGTCCATATGAACTGTTTTTTTCTTATTTTGATGTGAGAAGTTACCTCTTATAGTCTGTCAGTCTGATTCATTAACATCCTGTATTTACACATGATTTCAATCTGCTGTTGAACTCCGTACAAGCGACATTACCGAACAAAGTGGCACAGACTACTGAACTTATCTGAGCAAATCACAAAAGATTCGAGGTACAGTCCGCAGCAAAAAAACCTGGAACATGAGCATGTAAGTTTATTGTGAAACTACGCTAACAGAGCAGGGAATTAACATAACGTCTAAGTGGTACGAATCACGCCAGGAGAAACCTCGGCGTCCTTCTCTGCACACTTATTTTGGAGCAAAAGACTTCGTCGTTTCACAATAAACTTACATGTTCGTGTTGCAGGTCTTTTGCTGCGGACTGTACAAGACAGGACTGTTGTCATTTGAAATTATGTATCCCATATACAAAGTGTGTTCAAAAAGTATCGAACCTTATTATTTTTTTTTTCGCATAAAGAAATGAAGTGCGGAAGACTTTCTTCAGTGTAGATGTAGAGGGGCGTAAGTCGCTGGCAGTCGGCCAACAAGTGAAGATTTGTAGTGAGCGGTCGTTGATTTTTTCATTTTTAAAACGAGAGAAAAACTTCAGCAGCAATATTCCATTAAATTTTGCCAAAAGCTTGACAATACCCAAGCGAAAACCACTCAATCGGATCGGTACATTCAACTGTGAACGAGAATTTGGGCATGAGGAAATTATCCGCGAAATTTGATTCAGGCTTTCATCGCCAAATGCAACATTCCTGTGTGTCGTCAGCCTCCCTATTCACCCGACATGGCCCCGTGAGACTTTTCGTTATTTCCCAAGCTCAAAATGCCACTAAAAGGACCCAATTTGAGTCAAGAAAAGACATACTGCGGAATGCGACGGCATGGTTGCTCACCATTCCAAAAACTGAATTCGAGAAGTGTTTCCAACAATGGCGGGAGAGATGGGAGAAGTGTATGCATTACTAAGGAAAATACTTTGAAAGAAATTAATGTTTCGGATTTTCAAATCAATAAATGTATTTTTGACAAAGGTTTAATACTTTTGAACACACCTCGTATTGTTTCGATCACTTTATAGTCAGAGTGTATAAAATGCAGTAATCCGTAATACGTATTCTTGTGTCTGATGAAAACACTGCCATAGAATCGAAACGCTACACTGTATAATATTTTGCTTAAATGTATGTACTGTGTCTACAATTACATCACTCTAAAATAACACGCTTGCAAGGCCGAACAGTGGTTTAATAGAAGAGAAATATAAAAATGTTATTTTCACACCATTTCCTCTGAGATTTCTAAATATTAATTTCTTAATAGCTAAAAGAAAGGAAATTGTTTGGAGTGTCCACACCTACTTCTTCTGGAACATGATGATAGGATCTGCCTCCAAGTCACTCATGTCCACAACCTTCCTCTTCTCAACGACGTCTGGATGCGGGGTAAGGACCAGCCACCCCACATGCGAGAAGAGGAAGCCTCGTTTGGCGTTGTGGGGATCAGCATCCGTCTCACTGTACTTATGGTGCACCCGGTGGTCCAACGCCCACGCGTACACATCTCGCTGCAACACATAAAACAGGAATTACTCAAAACATCTTAACTATCAAAGAAATAATGAAAAATAAACAATATATTCTGCTAAGAGAGTAACGGAGATGACTACTAGATATTCCAATTTTCTTCGGTAGATGTCAACCGTTGGATAATATTTGTTGCCATCTAATACTGAGATGTGTACTTTCTATGATTATACAAGTAGGGCCTATACACCTTTGTTTCAATAGTAGATGATAAGGTATGCATAGTCTTGAGTATTCTGACTACTGTCCATTTACTGAACATAATTAGTGGGAACAATAGTCCAGCAAACAGGAATAAGGTCTCCAGTTTATTACAACTCAAATAATAAGTAGCAATTTCTTTTTTATCGCAACAGCTCCCCAATTATCCTCACGATAGTAAATGATCGCCGAACTATTAACATATCAATTTTCCCAGTGGCAACTTACCAGACCCCACATGCCTCACTTATGATGCGATCTAACGGAAACCGATACTGCAGCGTGACTAGGGTGTTACATGTATAAAGGTAACCAAGAAAGCTCAGTCGCTTTTTGTGAAGGTCTGTGTTCAATTGGCTCTCACACCGTGAGTTGAATGCGAATGGAGATACGGCGAAGGTTAGTTGTTGGTGTGGGCATATCCAACATAATACCTGGTTGTGGCAGTTCAGTTACACCGTACACTTGCGTAAGGACCGAATGAACACGGGACCTCCACAGAGCGTCATACGAGTGTGTATGGTGTACGAATTCAAACTGGGGTCAAACGCCGCTGCAGCGGATCGGAAGAGATGCCAGGCCTTTGGTGAGGGTTATCGTGACTACGCAGACAGTGCAGCGGTGGTTTATCAAGTTTAAGTACGGTGACGAAACACTCGAAAACCCACCACGTGCTGGAAGACCAACACATGTACAAAATAAAGATCTTCAGGCGCGAACAGTAGCCAGACATGTGAGGAACTGGCACTACAATTCAGTGTAAGTGGAGAAACCATTCGGGAGCACTTCCATCAACTTAGGAAACACTACAAGTTGGGTCGATGGGTCTCAAATGATTTGACTCCGGGCCAGAAGGCAACGCGAGCAGATACTTGTGTTTCTTTGTTGTCTCGTCTGAAGAAGGAGCCACTTCTGGACACAGTGTTGACATATGATGAGAAGTGGGTCCTGTACGAAGCTCCACAGCGCCGTCATCATTGGTTAGCATCCCATGAACCGGTTCTGAAACAGCACTAGTACTGTACCAGAAATAGGTCCTCTTGTGTATTTGGTGTACTGCTTGCGACATCGTGCATCGGGAACTGCTACCAGCTGGTCAGAGCATCAATACAACTGAGCCGTGTTCAAGAAAAACTCAAAACTCTGGAGCCAGCACTTCTGAATCGCAAAGGGGTCCTCCTGTTACAGGACAACACTAAGTCCCATGTGGCTAGAATGACCCGGGACACCATTCTACGCCTTGAATGGGGAACACTATTGCTTCTGCCATACTCTCCGGACATTGCACGGTCCGATTATCACCTTTTCCATTTCTTGGACAATCACCTTAGAGGACGCCAGCTCAAATCGCTAGTAGAGGTGCCAAATGCATTTGATACCTTCTTCGCTTCACGGCCCACCAAGTTCTACCACGATGGAATCCATGTCCTTCCAAAACGTTGGCAGAAAGTTGTCGATGCTGATGGGTACTATTGTTTGATATTCCAGGTACGTCTTAGGTGACATATCGATGTTCGAAGGTGGTGGGTGAAAAAGCGACAGAACTTTCTTGGTTACTTTTATAGAAATAAAACACTGAACTGCTGAACAAGACTGTACTATTCATAAAAATATATACTTTACATGTTACGTTTCAATCTTCTAACCACGATCCTCAATCAGGCATACTCTCTCATCACAATGTATGTCTGAGGATCTTGCTTAGAATATCAAAACGTAACATGTAAAGTATATATTTCTATCAATAGTACAGTCTTGTTCAGCAGTTCAGTGTATTTCTGCTCTTATTTACAAGACGCGCAGCAATGTTGTGTTGTCAGTTACTTTTATAGATTATAAAATACTGGCTTTAAAACAAAAATCCATAGCTTACTAATAGCTTAAAAATCCAGAGATGAATATATTGCATAATCCACGAAAACAAATATGTAAATGGAGTTGAGTTGATTTTGAGTTTAATGTCCCATTCAGCAGCGGGGGACCTACGTGGACCTACTGATTAACGTGGAATCCGAACCTCATGAGCTCCCGTCGGGAATCGAACCCGGGTCTTCCAAAATATGTAAAAGGAGAAAAAAGTAACCTACAACAGAAACCATATTAACATAAATTTAGGATGTTATGCACTAGTAATGTGTATTTTTGACAATGTTATTCTGATTCTATCTGTGAGGTATCATATACCTTCTTTCTGTATATTGATATTTACTACACAGAATCATGTTATTCATTTATCACTATAAAACAGTAACGTCAAATTTGAAAATATCACAAAATTTTCTAACAAGTAGCCTTCTTACTATGATTTTGAAACCCTGCTGATATAACCCTTGTGAACCTGGCCCCCCCACCTCTCGGTACAAACGATTTCCGCATACCAATAAAAAGTACTTCGTTTGTACCGGTTTGTACCGCAAATATTTCTGTTTGTACTGTACTGCAGTATGAGAAATTAAGAAAACAAAGTGGGGGGCCAACTTCACGCAGCCCCCCCACATTGTCCTAGGATCGATTTAATTGGCTCATTTGAAAGACTTTCGTTTGTACCGGATTGTACCGTAGTTTGTTTCGTTTGTACCGTTCTGAATTATGAAAAATTAACGAAACAAAATGGGGGCCCAGATCAAACAGGCCCCAAATCACGACTTAATACACCGGGTACACATGATTTTTGTATGTCATATGAAAGTACTTGGTTAGTGCCGGATTGTACCACAAAGAGTTTTATTTTAGCCGTAATAGATTATGAAAAATTAAGAAAACAAAATTGGGGGGCTGTGTGAACCTGGCCCCCCCCCCACCACGTTGTACAAACGATTTAGTTGTCTCATTTGAAAGATTTTCGTTTGTACCGGATTGTACCGTAGTTTGTTTCGTTTGTACCGTTCTGGATTATGAAAAATTAACGAAACAAAATGGGGGCCCAGATCAAACAGGCCCCCAAATCACGACTTAATACACCGGGTACACATGATTTTTGTATGTCACATAAACGTACTTGGTTAGTACAGGATTGTATCACAAAGAGTCTTATTTTAGCCAAAATAGATTATGAAAAATTAAGAAAACAAAATTGGGGGGCTGTGTGAACCTGCCCCCCCACCACGTTGTACAAACGACTTACTTGCCTCATTTGAAAGATTTTCGTTTGTACCGGATTGTACCGTAGTTTGTTTCGTTTGTACTGTTCTGGATTATGAAAAATTAACGAAACAAAATGGGGGCCCAGATCAAACAGGACCCCAAATCACGACTTAATACACCGGGTACACATGATTTTTGTATGTCATATGAAAGTACTTGGTTAGTGCCGGATTGTACCACAAAGAGTTTTATTTTAGCCGTAATAGATTATGAAAAATTAAGAAAACAAAATTGGGGGGCTGTGTGAACCTGGCCCCCCCACCACGTTGTACAAACGATTTAGTTGTCTCATTTGAAAGATTTTCGTTTGTACCGGATTGTACCGTAGTTTGTTTCGTTTGTACTGTTCTGGATTATGAAAAATTAACGAAACAAAATGGGGGCCCAGATCAAACAGGCCCCAAATCACGACTTAATACACCGGGTACACATGATTTTTGTACGTCACATAAAAGTACTTGGTTAGTACAGGATTTTATCACAAAGAGCTTTATTTTAGCCAAAATAGATTATGAAAAATTAAGAAAACAAAATTGGGGGCCTGTGTGAACCTGGGCCCCCCACCACGTTGTACAAGCGATTTAGTTGGCTTATTTGAAAGATTTTCGTTTGTACCGGATTGTACCGTAGTTTGTTTCGTTTGTACCGTTCTGGATTATGAAAAATTAACGAAACAAAATGGGGGCCCAGATCAAACAGGACCCCAAATCACGACTTAATACACCGGGTACACATGATTTTTGTATGTCACATAAAAGTACTTGGTTAGTACAGGATTTTATCACAAAGAGCTTTATTTTAGCCAAAATAGATTATGAAAAATTAAGAAAACAAAATTGGGGGCCTGTGTGAACCTGGCCCCCCCACCACGTTGTACAAACGATTTAGTTGGCTTATTTGAAAGATTTTCGTTTGTACCGGATTGTACCGTAGTTTGTTTCGTTTGTACCGTAGATTATGTTAAATTAACGGAACAAACTGGGGGCCGAATTCAAGCAAACATTCTAATCAGGTTTTAAAAGACAGGATACATATGACTTTCGAGAAACTTGAATTTGTCATGGCAGGTCAATCTGGCCCGCACATGTTTGTTTTCTTTCAATTCGAATCAAAGCGTCACCAAAAAATTTGTACCAGTATATATCAATTTATAGCATCAAAGTTAGAATTTGTACCGCCATCAATTTCGAGAAATTTGAATTTTTGATGGCAGGTCAAACTAATCCACAAAACATTTATTATTGTTTCAATTCGAATGAAAAGGGTACCAAAAATTTGTACCCAATATATGCCAATTTGTACCAGCAAAATAAGAATTTGAACTATTACCAGGTTGTAGACGTTTGAATATTTGCTGGTGGGTCAAGCTGGAACGCACTTCATTTTCTTTCTAATTCGAACCAAAAATTTGTACCCAATATATATCAATTTTTACCACCAAAATTAAAATTTCTACTTCCACAAATTCCGAGAAGTATGAATTTTTAATGACGCGTCAGGCTGGGCTGGAGAACTTATTTTCCTTTTCAATTCGAAGCAAAAAACTACCAAAACTTGTATCCAATATGCACCAATCTGTACCACAAAAATTAGAAATTGTACCCCGAATATTTTTTGAGAAAATTGAATTTTGTTGGGAAGTCAATCTTGACAGCACAAGTCATTTTTCGTCTCAATTCCAACTAAACCGGTACCAAAATTTATACCCAATATAAACCAATTTGTAGCACCAAAATTAGAATCTGTACTACCACCAATTTCGACAAACATGCATTTTTATTGGCGGATCAAACTGGCCCGCACAACCTTTTTCCTTCTAATTTGAATCGAAACGGCACCAAAAATTTGTAACCAATATGTACTAATTTGTATTACGAAAATTACAATATGATCCCCCATGAATTTCGAGAAATTTTAATTTTTGATGGTGAGTCAAACAGGCCCACACAACAAATTTTTCTGTTCAATTCGAATGAAAACAATATCAAAAATTTGTAAGAATTTTTACTCCCACCAATTTCTACAAATTTAAATTTTTGATGTGTCACGCTGGCCCGCATAACTTGTTTTTCTTTCCAATTCCAATCAAAGCGTTACCAAAAATTTGTAAGCAATTTGTACCATAAAATTTAGATTTGTACTCCCACCAATTTCGAGAATTGTGAATTTTTGATGGCGGATCGAAGTTACCCTCATAACTTATTTTTCTTTACAATTGGGGACCAACGTACATACAACGGGACCATTTACAACGGGACCATAAATTTGTAGCAGATCTGTACCAATTCTTACCACTAAAATTAGAATTAGCACCCGCATCAATATCTAGAAGTTTGAATTTTTGTTGGAGGGTCATGCTGGCTTGGGCAACTTATTTTTCTTTCAAATTCGAATCAACACGGTATCAAAAAATTGTAGCCAATATTTACGAATTTGCAGTATCAAAATTAGAATATATATCCCCACCAATTTCGAGAAATACGAATTTAAATATGCGGGTTAGATTGATCCGCACAACTTATTTTTCTTTAAAATTCGAATCAAAACTGTACTAAACACCTGTACCCTATATGTACCGATTTGTACCGCCAAACTTAAAATCTGTACCCTCACTAATTTCGAAAAAAAAATTAAATTTTCACATATAACAGGTGAAGCAGAGCCGAAGAACTCTTTTCCATTCAAATTCGAATCAAAATGGCACCAAATGTTGGTACCCAATATGTACCAATTTGTACGACGAAAATTAGTTATACTCCAATTTTGAGAAATTTGAATTTTTGTGGTGGTAAAAGTTCTCCTCCACTGGTTTGTTCATTCTAGTTCGAATCAAAACGGTACCAAAAATTTGTACCCTATATGTAGAAATTTGTATCAACAAAATTAGAATTTCTACCCCCACTAATTTCGAGAAATTAGAATTTTTGATGGCGGGCCAGGTTGATGACAAGCTGGCCCGGACAACACATTTTCATTACAATTAGAATCAAACGGTACCAAATATTTGTACCCAATATGTACCAATTTGTACCACCAAAATTAGAATTTGTACCTCCACCAATATCGAGAAATTTGAATTTATGTTGGCGGTTCAAGCTGGCCTGCACAACTTGTTTATCTTTCCAATTCGAATCAGTACAGTATCAAAAATTTGTACTCAATATGTACCAATTTGTACCACCAAAATTAAATTTATATCCCCAGTTATTTCGAGAAATTTGAATTTTTGGTGGCAACATCAAGCTGGCCCCCACAATTTATTTTCTTTCCAATTCGGATCGAAATGGTATCGAAAATATGTACCTAATATGTACCAATTTGTACCAAAAAAATTAGAATTTGTGCAACTACGAATTTTGAGAAATTTGAATTCTCAATGCTCGATACAACTTGACGTCGAAACCTGGCTCGCCCAACACATTTCTTCTATTAATTCGAATCAAAATGTTACCAAAATTTTGTGCCAAATAGATATCAGTTTGCGCCATCTATAAACACCGAAGACAAAATTATTTTAATATTTTTCTACGGTGTACCAAATGTTAGAAAGAATAAAGGAAAGCATTATCACAAAACAAGTTGTTGGGTAGGCGGCAGATTAAATGGATAGCATTGACATTTGTACAACTTGGTTTGGGGAGAGAGAGTCAAACATCTACATATGTTGAGGACTCCAAAATATTTATGAGTGGGTGATTGTTTTCCCCAACCATTTGTGAATATGGACAATATTGATTTTTATTATAGAACTCATTCAGAAGATCAGTTCTGTGAAGTCATCTCTATCCACTCATATCTCCGTTTCGAAAACAGAGTCTAAGTTCTAATTTTGCTTATACAAATTTTTACAAATTCATTTACCATCAATAATACACTCCTGAGTTAAAATGTTTAATGGAAATAGTAACAAATTCATTTGCGAAGTAGTGATGTCGAATTAAAAAAAAATGCGTTCCTCTGGTTTACCTTGAGATCAAATAGATACACATATTTGAGTAAGCATTTCAAATTTATTGAATTGGTGCAGGTACAATGTAATATTTTTTTGTTACAAATTGTCTAAAAAAAAATTGGACAATTTTCATATGGATTCTGAATAAGCCTTTGGCCTGGAAGAGTTGACTTGGTGATAAATTGGCCGTTCGTTGAATAACAATTTCTAATCTTTATTCGTACATGATTTTGCTCATGCAAATCATAAGCAAATTTTCCTTCCGCTTTTTTTTATGAATTGCGGGGAAATTTGGTTGCACGTACTCGTTCGAATCGAATACTATTTTGATTGAATACAAAAAAAAAAAAAAAAAAAAGGATTGCAATGCCCAGGAAGACTGCAATGAAAATTTAAATTTCTAGAAATTGGTAAGGTTGTAAATTCTAATTTTGAGAGTACAAACTGGTACTTACTTGGCACAAACTTTTGGTAACATTTTAATCCGAATTCGTAAACCAAATGTGTTGCGCGAGCCAAGTTTCGACGTTAATTTGGCTCCAGCATTGAAAATTCAAATTTCTCCAAATCGGCGAGGGTACAAACTCTAATTTTATAGGTAGAAATTGATATATATCGAGTACATATTATTGGTACTGTTTTCATTCGAATTGCAAAGCAAATAAGTTATGGGGGCCAGTTTCACCCGCCACCAAAAATTATAATTTCTCGAAATTAGTGGGGGTACAAATTCTAATTGCGGCGGTACAAATTGGTACATATTTTGTTCAAATTTTTGGTGAGGTTTTGATTCGAATTTGAAACAAAAATAAGTTGGCCGGCCAGTTTGACCTGCAATTAAATTTATATTTCTTGAAATTGGTTGCTGTACAAATTCTAGTTTTGGTGATATCAAGTTGTTACATATTGGATACAAGCTTTTGGTACAGTAATGATTCGAATTGGGAAGAAAAAAGTTTTGTGCTCGCCAGCTTGACTTCCTAACAAAAATTCAAATTTCTCGAAATTGGTGAAGGTACAAATTCTTATTTTGGTAGTTCAAATTGGTACATAATGGGTACAAATTTTTGTAAGGTTTTTGATTTAAATTGGAAAGAAAATGTTTGTGGGTCAATTTGAACCGCCATCAAGAATTCAAGTTCCTCGAAATTGGTGGGACTAGAAATTCTAATTTTTGTTGAAAAAGTTGTACATATTGGGTACAAATTTTTGAACAATTTTGATTAAAATTGGAAAGAAAAATAAATTGTGTGGGCTAGTTTGACCTGCCAACAAAATTCTGTGTCTGACGTGACCTGCCACGCTCCACGAAATTTCTTGGGATATTCTAATTTTGGTCTTACAAATTGGTACACATTGGGTACAGAATTCTGGTACCGTTTTGATTTGAAATGGGGAGAAAAAGAGTGCAAGCCTACTTAACTCACCATTAAAAATTCAATTCTCGCGAAGTTGGTGAGGGTGCAAATCAGTTTTGGAGGTACAAATTGGTACATATTGTTTACAAGGTTTTAGTACCGTTTTCATCCGAATTGAAATAAAATGTGTTGTGTAGGCCAGTTGACGTCATACTGATCCTCCATTACATCCCCATTTTGTTGAAATAGGTAGTGTGTACAAATTCTAATTTTCGTGGTACAAGTGAGCGCATAGTAGGTACAATTTTCTGGTACCGTTGAGATTCGAATTTGAAAGAAAAATAAGTTGTGCAATCCAGTTTGACCCGCCATCAAAACTTAAAATTTCTCGAAACTTTCTCGAAATTGATGGAAGTACAAGTTCTAATTTGGTGGTACAAATTGGTAAGTATGGGTTACCAATTTATGGTGCCATTTTGATTCGAATTGGAAAGAAAAAGAGTTGTGCGGCTCTGCTCCACCCGTTATCAAAAATCAAATCTCTTCCGAAATTGATGAGGGTACAAACTTTAATTTTGGCGTTACAAATTTGTACATATCGGGTAAATATTTGATACCGTTTTGATGTGAATTTTAATGAAACATAAGTTGTGCGGGCCAGTTTATCCCACAACTCTAAATCTAAATCAACCTAAAACTCATTGTTTTACAATCCGTTACAAAGCAAGTACTTTCATATGACAAACAAAACTCATGTGTACCCGGTGTATTAAGTCGTGATTTGAGGGCCTACTTGATCTGGAACCCCATTTTGTATCGTTAATTTTTCATAATCCAGGACTGTACAAACGAAACAAAATACGGTACAATCCGGTACAAACGAAAATCTTTCAAATGAGCCAATTAAATCGTTTGTACGTGGTGGTGGGGGGGCACGTTCACACAGCCCTCCCAATTTTGATTTTTCATGTTTCATAATCTATTACGGTTAAACTAGAACTTATTGTGGTACAATCCGGTACTAACCAAGTACTTTCATATGACATACAAAAATCATGTGTACCCGGTGTATTAAGTCGTGATTTGGGGTCCTGTTTGATCTGGGCCCCCATTTTGTTTCGTTAATTTTTTATAATCCAGAACGGTACAAACGAAACAAACTACGGTACAATCCGGTACAAACGAAAATCTTTCATATGAGACAACTAAATCGTTTGTACAACGTGGTGGGGGGGCCAGGTTCACACAGCCCCTGTAACGGGATAGACGTACCTCCCGTGAAACATACCCCCCGGTAAAAAAGTACTAGGATAGATATACCCCCCGGTAAAACAGTCCTGGGACAAACGTACCCATGGTAAAAAAATCCTAGGACAAATGTACCTCACCGGTAAAATAGTCCCACAGATAAACATACTCCCCGGTAAAACTGTCCTAGGACAGATATACCCCCCGGTAAATCTATCCTAGGATAGATATACCCCCCCGGTAAGACTATCCTAGGACAGATATACCTCCCCGATAAAACATCGCCAAAAGAGACAACAATCATATTTCTCGATGAATCTTATTTACAAAAGGAAAAGTTGTTCACTCACAATAGGGGGTAAATCTATCCTAGGATATTCTTACCCCCTGTCGGTTTTCCTTAAACTCAAAGAAAATGAAGACAAAAGATATAATATTAATACCATATTGAAGTGTACATCTACATCAGTGAACATATACCGGGGGGTAAATCTATCCTAGGATATTCTTACCCCCCTGTCGGTTTTCCTTAAACTCAAAGAAAATGAAGACTCAAGATATAATATTAATACCATATTGAAGTGTACATCTACATCAGTGAACATATACCGGGGGGTAAATCTATCCTAGGATATTCTTACCCCCCTGTCGGTTTTCCTTAAACTCAAAGAAAATGAAGACCCAAGATATAATATTAATACCATCTTGAAGTGTACATCTACATCAGTGAACATATACCGGGGGTAAATCTATCCTAGGATATTCTTACCCCCTGTCGGTTTTCCTTAAACTCAAAAAAAATGAAGACCCAAGATATAATATTAATACCATCTTGAAGTGTACATCTACATCAGTGAACATATACCGGGGGGTAAATCTATCCTAGGATATTCTTACCCCCCTGTCGGTTTTCCTTAAACTCAAAGAAAATGAAGACAAACGATATAATATTAATACCATATTGAAGTGTACATCTACATCAGTGAACATATACCGGGGGGTAAATCTATCCTAGGATATTCTTACCCCCCTGTCGGTTTTCCTTAAACTCAAAGAAAATGAAGACTCAAGATATAATATTAATACCATATTGAAGTGTACATCTACATCAGTGAACATATACCGGGGGATAAATCTATCCTAGGATATTCTTACCCCCCTGTCGGTTTTCCTTAAACTCAAAGAAAATGAAGACTCAAGATATAATATTAATACCATATTGAAGTGTACATCTACATCAGTGAACATATACCGGGGGGTAAATCTATCCTAGGATATTCTTACCCCCCTGTCGGTTTTCCTTAAACTCAAAGAAAATGAAGACTCAAGATATAATATTAATACCATATTGAAGTGTACATCTACATCAGTGAACATATACCGGGGGGTAAATCTATCCTAGGATATTCTTACCCCCCTGTCGGTTTTCCTTAAACTCAAAGAAAATGAAGACTCAAGATATAATATTAATACCATATTGAAGTGTACATCTACATCAGTGAACTTATACCGGGGGGTAAATCTATCCTAGGATATTCTTACCCCCCTGTCGGTTTTCTTTAAACTCAAAGAAAATGAAGACAAAAGATATAATATTAATACCATATTGAAGTGTACATTTACATCAGTGAACATATACCGGGGGGTAAATCTCTCCTAGGATATTCTTACCCCCCTGTCGGTTTTCCTTAAACTCAAAGAAAATGAAGACAAAAGATATAATATTAATACCATATTGAAGTGTACATCTACATCAGTGAACATATACCGGGGGGTAAATCTATCCTAGGATATTCTTACCCCCCTGTCGGTTTTCCTTAAACTCAAAGAAAATGAAGACTCAAGATATAATATTAATACCATATTGAAGTGTACATCTACATCAGTGAACATATACCGGGGGGTAAATCTATCCTAGGATATTCTTACCCCCCTGTCGGTTTTCCTTAAACTCAAAGAAAATGAAGACTCAAGATATAATATTAATACCATATTGAAGTGTACATCTACATCAGTGAACATATACCGAGGGGTAAATCTATCCTAGGATATTCTTACCCCCCTGTCGCTTTTCCTTAAACTCAAAGAAAATGAAGACTCAAGATATAATATTAATACCATATTGAAGTGTACATCTACATCAGTGAACTTATACTGGGGGGTAAATCTATCCTAGGATATTCTTACCCCCCTGTCGGTTTTCTTTAAACTCAAAGAAAATGAAGACAAAAGATATAATATTAATACCATATTGAAGTGTACATTTACATCAGTGAACATATACCGGGGGGTAAATCTACCCTAAGATATTCTTACCCCCCTGTCGGTTTTCCTTAAACTCAAAGAAAATGAAGACAAAAGATATAATATTAATACCATCTTGAAGTGTACATCTACATCAGTGAACATATACCGGGGGGTAAATCTATCCTAGGATATTCTTACCCCCCTGTCGGTTTTCCTTAAACTCAAAGAAAATGAAGACTCAAGATATAATATTAATACCATACTGAAGTGTACATCTACATCAGTGAACATATACCGGGGGGTAAATCTATCCTAGGATATTCTTACCCCCCTGTCGGTTTTCCTTAAACTCAAAGAAAATGAAGACTCAAGATATAATATTAATACCATATTGAAGTGTACATCTACATCAGTGAACATATACCGGGGGGTAAATCTATCCTAGGATATTCTTACCCCCTGTCGGTTTTCCTTAAACTCAAAGAAAATGAAGACAAAAGATATAATATTAATACCATATTGAAGTGTACATCTACATCGGTAAACATATACCGGGGGGTAAATCTATCCTAGGATATTCTTACCCCCCTGTCGGTTTTCCTTAAACTCAAAGAAAATGAAGACAAAAGATATAATATTAATACCATATTGAAGTGTACATCTACATCAGTGAACATATACCGGGGGGTAAATCTATCCTAGGATATTCTTACCCCCCTGTCGGTTTTCCTTAAACTCAAAGAAAATGAAGACCCAAGATATAATATTAATACCATATTGAAGTGTACATCTACATCAGTGAACATATACCGGGGGGTAAATCTATCCTAGGATATTCTTACCCCCCTGTCGGTTTTCCTTAAACTCAAAGAAAATGAAGACAAAAGATATAATATTAATACCATATTGAAGTGTACATCTACATCAGTGAACATATACCGGGGGGTAAATCTATCCTAGGATATTCTTACCCCCCTGTCGGTTTTCCTTAAACTCAAAGAAAATGAAGACAAAAGATATAATATTAATACCATATTGAAGTGTACATCTACATCAGTGAACATATACCGGGGGGTAAATCTATCCTAGGATATTCTTACCCCCCTGTCGGTTTTCCTTAAACTCAAAGAAAATGAAGACAAAAGATATAATATTAATACCATATTGAAGTGTACATCTACATCAGTGAACATATAGCGGGGGGTAAATCTATCCTAGGATATTCTTACCCCCCTGTCGGTTTTCCTTAAACTCAAAGAAAATGAAGACAAAAGATATAATATTAATACCATATTGAAGTGTACATCTACATCAGTGAACATATACCGGGGGGTAAATCTATCCTAGGATATTCTTACCCCCCTGTCGGTTTTCCTTAAACTCAAAGAAAATGAAGACTCAAGATATAATATTAATACCATATTGAAGTGTACATCTACATCAGTGAACATATACCGGGGGGTAAATCTATCCTAGGATATTCTTACCCCCCTGTCGGTTTTCCTTAAACTCAAAGAAAATGAAGACTCAAGATATAATATTAATACCATATTGAAGTGTACATCTACATCAGTGAACATATACCGGGGGGTAAATCTATCCTAGGATATTCTTACCCCCTGTCGGTTTTCCTTAAACTCAAAGAAAATGAAGACTCAAGATATAATATTAATACCATATTGAAGTGTACATCTACATCAGTGAACTTATACCGGGGGGTAAATCTATCCTAGGATATTCTTACCCCCTTGTCGGTTTTCTTTAAACTCAAAGAAAATGAAGACAAAAGATATAATATTAATACCATATTGAAGTGTACATTTACATCAGTGAACATATACCGGGGGGTAAATCTACCCTAAGATATTCTTACCCCCCTGTCGGTTTTCCTTAAACTCAAAGAAAATGAAGACAAAAGATATAATATTAATACCATCTTGAAGTGTACATCTACATCAGTGAACATATACCGGGGGGTAAATCTATCCTAGGATATTCTTACCCCCCTGTCGGTTTTCCTTAAACTCAAAGAAAATGAAGACTCAAGATATAATATTAATACCATACTGAAGTGTACATCTACATCAGTGAACATATACCGGGGGGTAAATCTATCCTAGGATATTCTTACCCCCCTGTCGGTTTTCCTTAAACTCAAAGAAAATGAAGACTCAAGATATAATATTAATACCATATTGAAGTGTACATCTACATCAGTGAACATATACCGGGGGGTAAATCTATCCTAGGATATTCTTACCCCCTGTCGGTTTTCCTTAAACTCAAAGAAAATGAAGACAAAAGATATAATATTAATACCATATTGAAGTGTACATCTACATCGGTGAACATATACCGGGGGGTAAATCTATCCTAGGATATTCTTACCCCCCTGTCGGTTTTCCTTAAACTCAAAGAAAATGAAGACAAAAGATATAATATTAATACCATATTGAAGTGTACATCTACATCAGTGAACATATACCGGGGGGTAAATCTATCCTAGGATATTCTTACCCCCCTGTCGGTTTTCCTTAAACTCAAAGAAAATGAAGACCCAAGATATAATATTAATACCATATTGAAGTGTACATCTACATCAGTGAACATATACCGGGGGGTAAATCTATCCTAGGATATTCTTACCCCCCTGTCGGTTTTCCTTAAACTCAAAGAAAATGAAGACAAAAGATATAATATTAATACCATATTGAAGTGTACATCTACATCAGTGAACATATACCGGGGGTAAATCTATCCTAGGATATTCTTACCCCCCTGTCGGTTTTCCTTAAACTCAAAGAAAATGAAGACAAAAGATATAATATTAATACCATATTGAAGTGTACATCTACATCAGTGAACATATACCGGGGGTAAATCTATCCTAGGATATTCTTACCCCCCTGTCGGTTTTCCTTAAACTCAAAGAAAATGAAGACAAAAGATATAATATTAATACCATATTGAAGTGTACATCTACATCAGTGAACATATACCGGGGGGTAAATCTATCCTAGGATATTCTTACCCCCCTGTCGGTTTTCCTTAAACTCAAAGAAAATGAAGACAAAAGATATAATATTAATACCATATTGAAGTGTACATCTACATCAGTGAACATATACCGGGGGTAAATCTATCCTAGGATATTCTTACCCCCCTGTCGGTTTTCCTTAAACTCAAAGAAAATGAAGACAAAAGATATAATATTAATACCATATTGAAGTGTACATCTACATCAGTGAACATATACCGGGGGGTAAATCTATCCTAGGATATTCTTACCCCCCTGTCGGTTTTCCTTAAACTCAAAGAAAATGAAGACAAAAGATATAATATTAATACCATATTGAAGTGTACATCTACATCAGTGAACATATACCGGGGGGTAAATCTATCCTAGGATATTCTTACCCCCCTGTCGGTTTTCCTAAAACTCAAAGAAAATGATTACAAAAGGTATAATATTAATACCATATTGAAGTGTACATCTACATCAGTAAACATATACCGGGGGGTAAATCTATCCTAGGATATTCTTACCCCCCTATCGGCTTTCTCTAATCTCAAAGAAAATGAAGACAAAAGATATAATATTAATACCATATTGAAGTGTACATCTACATTAGTGAAGATATACCGGGGGGTAAATCTACCCTAGGATATTCTTACCCCCCTGTCGGTTTTCCTTAAACTCAAAGAAAATGAAGACAAAATATATAATATTAATACTATATTGAAGTGTACATCTACATCAGTGAACATATACCGTGGGGTAAATCTATCCTATAATATATTCATACCTCTTCTTTCGGTTTTTCTTCAGCTCAAAGAAAATGAAGACAAAACATATAATATTAATAGCATAGTAAGGTGTACTAGCTCAAGTGGAAATATTTATTGCCATTTAATTTTACGGCTGAACAACGTTGTTCGAATAAATAGATAACTTTTTTTATGAATCATTAAATATTGATCACTTTTAATAAATTTAAATTTTAAGTAATAGAGCGTGATATTTGTACTCTACGAAATCGGTGTGTTTTCCCTGCACTTTGCACAGACGCACAAACACACTCACACACACATACACAGAGGGAGAGAGAGAGAGGAAGAGGAGAGAGAGAGAGAGAGAAAATGATAAATACTATGTAAATTTTTCCTTCCCAATTTGAAATTTTAGAACATGTTTCGGTTCCCGAAAGCTTATTGGAAAATTATAATTTCTGGCTAACTAACTTTTCTGTACAGTCCGCGGCATAAAATTTGTTACAAAAATTCTAAGTCCAAATTAATAACAAACTCTTGCCCAGTTTCCTTATGCATTCCCGCAATACATGTATCAATCGATTAGTAGCTTCTAGTATTTATTCCAACTCCTCCCCGTCCTCCACCTCTCCTTTTCTAAAGCAGTGTGTGTGACGTAGTACACTCTTTCCATTCAGCTGAAGAAGAAACAGGAATCAAGTTTTCAACGTTATAGCTTTAAAACAGTCTTTTCCATTCGTTTGTTCTGAAATATTTTTAAGAGCCTAAATTAAAGGAAAGTCACACAATCTTCGCAGAGCTTCATAAATATCTTTAGTTTCATTCTTTCCTTTCTTTAAAGAGTGCAAGCTAGTAAGATGCTCCCTAAGAAATCTATGGAAATTGCCAAGAGCTCTAAAATATCTACTGACAGAAACGAGTTTTATTCAATGATTCATTTAATTTCTTTTCAGTAAGTGCAAGCAAATGTTTCAGGAGCGTCACTTGGGCAGGACAGGAGGGTGTAATTCCCCCTCTCTTGAGCATCATAAATACGTATTTTTTGATCAAATGTATAGTAATACACTAATACAAACTGAAAATCTTATGTCGCCGGAGAATCTCTTCCTCCGCCCTCCCCCCCGAATAAAGTCTAAAAGACCCTGGTTTTAACAAGAAACCGATAGAGTTACGATAGCACATTGCTAAAGAGCTTACATTTGGTTTCAAGAGTCGAAGATTTGATCTGAAGCCATATGAATTCCTGGGTGACATTGAGAGAGAGAGAGAGAGAGAGAAAGAGAGAGAGAGGGATTCAAGTATGGAGACAGAGAGGGATGATTTGTATCACAGATTTAGAATTGGGGGGAAAAATGATCGGACAGCATTCGTATTATGACGAAAATTCTGATTTTGTGAAAGATAAGAAGGGAAGTTTTCGAACTGCGAGGATCAAATTAGGCAGTTGTCGAATTAATGTGGAGAACTCTTTTTAGAGCATCAGATGATTACGAAAGAAGAGAAAGATCTTCAGAACTGAGGAATTAAGATTTTAAAAAATCTGATTTCGGCGACGGGTTTCGAACTACGAACCTTGTAGTTATCGAACCATGACTTTATCCATTCTGCTACGGAGAATTCTATTACTGGTTGACATACGTTTCCCTTAGCTGCGTTGAAAGCTACCTTAAGGGGATATTCCAAAAGTTGACTCGGTGGATGCGCCGTTCAGATAGGACGTAAACCTCTTGTAACTTAGTTACTATGTGCAAAATAAACTTCCTCTTCTTCAGGACACTTTTTAAAGCTTTAAAATTTGTTACTATTGTTTTAATTAAGTTACATTTGATAGAACCATCTGATAAAGTCGGGCCAAGCCCTGTGCGTCATTGTGTGTTAGGTGAATGGTTAATGTAAGTTACTCCTACGTGGATGGTCCGAGCTTCCAATCAAGACCATTCTTATTGATTATTTTATTTGAGCTACGCTCATACTGTATATTCCAACAAGTTCAATTTTGAAGTAATTGAGTCACAGCTAGTTTAATTCGAAATAATTTTCCAATATTATATTTGTTACTAAATTTACATGGCACTCCTCACTGTTTGTAGCCCTGCATAAATGCAAAATTGTTTTAAAAGTATATTTTACTTTCAAGTTTTATTGTTTTTTTTAATTGTCCTTCAACTTTATTTTATAATTATTTTCTATTTCTTAATTATAACATATTTTCTATTTATATTGTATTCTATGTTACACCTTTATTATTTATATTATATGTCTTACCTTTGAAGAGGAGCTTTTGACAATTCAGAGCAGCAGGGACATACGCAGGATGCAGGCCTTTGCAATCAAGAGCTTTTGCCCCCACGAAATCACTACTTTGTTTGTAAATTATATCTAATTTTAGAGATGATGATAGCAGGGGCGGATTCAGGGGAGTGCGTTTGGGCGATCACATCCCCCAGAATAGGGAACTTTTTATACTTTGTATTTTAAAAATAAAACATATCCTAAGTATATTTCATCTTTGTATTATAAACTTAAATTAAAACCTAAAGTAGATAGGCCTTACTTTCTTAAGAAAGTTAATTCTGCAGAAGAGCTACTTCTCCTTTTCTAAATTTGTTTCTTTCTTTTCTTTTATTTTTTTTTATTTTTTTTTTTTTGCAATCCGCTCTTACCTTGATTTGACTTCGAACGACCGCCCCTCCCAAACAATCATCCTGGATCCGCCCCTGGATGATAGACATTTTAGTAAAATATGCCCTCAATCGCTGAAATAAATTCCTGTCAAGCTTTCGATCGCTGAAATAAATTTCTGTCTACGGCCCTGCAAAACAGTGACGATTTTAGGGAGTGATCAGTTAGTAATGCCTCCCTGGAGCAACGACACTTCCCCAGAAGTCATATCTCCGATAATTCAGAATGTGATTTGTTACATTATCACTTTTCAGTCTCAGTGTCTTGAAACGCACCAAAAAGGAACTGTTCTGAAGTATTTACTGGTTCTCCATATGACCCCATTTCAATATGGCCAACCTTGGACATAAACACATCTGAAATATCACCTTTTATGTCAGTGATCCCGAAAACTATCCATTCGATACAAATATAGGATATTTTCGATTCTTTATTCCTGTCTCCCTCCCATTGTCAACTCGAAGCCAACCAAGGCTTATTTTGGACTTACGCAGCATCTACAGTGTCACTTTTCATCTTTGCATATGAATTCGACACTAATTTCGTTCGTATTTGACTACTTTTACATGTCACCTTCACCTCTTGGTAGGGATTTTTCCAGTATCTCGCCCCCACAACTATGGAGAAATTTCAACCAAGTATAATTATAAATTATCATCTGAAACACAACAGTACGGGTGATCTTTCTCGCAGAGGAATTCGTTAAGTACTGTTTCAATATCAATGTTTTGGCTTTTTTTGCTGTCCATGCTGAAGATTGCCAAAGGGCTAAACTTCATCTGCACTATTGTGCAATGAATATAGATTTTAGTGGTTTAATTTACTGAATACTCGCTTAGATATTACTCTCGTCACAGAAAAAGTGATATACAGTTATAAAAGAAAAATGAAATGAAATATCTAATTTTCAGGTCCCACGATTATGCCGACTATGGTAATGGAGACAGTAATGGTGAGAAATAAATGAAATTGTTTAATGAAGAAAGTGAGAGGAAACGGGAGAAACCCGAGGACACTCATGCACACGGTGTTTGTTCATAATAAAGATCATTCGGCGTGAGCTGGGATCGAACCAAGGACCCCATGCACCATAGGTAAAGTTATAAAAGAATAGGCGTCTAAACAAATACGGAACACTACTATCAATGAGAGTTATATAAGATTAGATTTTTAGTTATTGCATTCTAAGTTAAAATTTCAATCAATCTTGTTCTTCAGTACTGTTCGAAAACTTAAAGTTGTTGCTGCAAGGACGTGATAAATCTTTTCAGTAGACTTCGCAGCCCCTCCACAGCTTCTTTTTCATGTAAGGCTAAAGTAGTCTCATTTTAGACATCGAGGAAAAATAGTGGAATTACGAATTTTCAATGGGCCCCGTTTTACTCTGGGCTCCCTCAACGCACTGTCGTTACTTACATCACTGTTCAGGATGCATGATGCAGCTTCTGCTTTTAGGAATACTTTCTAATGCAGTACGAGTTTTTCTTTTAACTGCTGTGTGAAATAAGTTGTATTTGTTAGAAGTGTCGGTTAAAGGAAACTAAAGATCCTACACTCAAACACAAATAATCTCTTTCGAAACTGTAATGGAAAACGAAACGAATCGTCCTAAGCGTGTTACGCTTTTGAAGAGAAAAAGAGCAAAGCAGTAGTTGCACATACGCTTAATGGTGTTTCTTGGATACAAATTTATAACTTACAAAAGTTATGTTCACGTCATGGTTTGATAGATGAAGGGTTAGGATAAGGAATTCTTACGCTGGTGGTCGTGGGTTAGAATCTCTGCTCTTCTTGTTACTTTTTTCTCTTAGCTACACTTAGTTTGTGCATTCCAAACCTCGATGTTTGGTTTGGATTATTTATGAAAGCAGGTAGAGAATTAATTGTAGTCGAAATTAGTTTCAAATATGAGATTATAATTACATATTTTGTCTTTAACTTATTACGTATCAATTTTTATATCAAATTTCCAGTCTTTATGTAATTCATCCTCAGGTGTAATACAATGAACATTTGTAGAGCGACGTTAGTCGGACGAAAGTACTATATTCCATTGTTACACTAATATACCTAGGTATTTGTTCATATATTTATAAATTGTTTACTAAGTAAAAACTTATGGCGGTCCACATTATGTGTCATATAACAGACGTACGAAGGCGGACATATAAGAAGGCGTATTGCAAATATCCCTGGTGATAAAAAGTAGGGGTCTTTTTCACTATATTCGAACCACTGTTACAGGCGGTTTTGGTTAACATAGCAAGCATAATACCACTCGGCCACCAAGTCTCGCACGTTAGCCTCTTTATTAATGCAGAACATACTGAGACACTTACATTCACTGGTGTCGCGTAATGTATTTCATAAAATTTTGTTAATAAGTGGGTCGAATTAGGTAGCCCTCGAGAGGGCTGATGGTGTTGTGGGCGAGCATTTATTAATAGTGTGTATAGTCCCCTTGGGACTCGATTACAGCTGCCATACGCCGTGGCATTGAATCCACCAGGCGAGAGATATAGCGTTGGGTGCAACAGATCGACCACGCTCCCAAAGATCATTAGATGTTCGTGGAGGATTGTTCGACCAGGTTTCCCGCAATGTTCTTGCAACAGAGGCCCACATATTTTCAATAGGGTTCAGATCTGCTCCATGAGGAACCCAGTCAACTATTTCGACATCAGGTTGCCTCTGCAACCATGTCTGAACCACATTTGAATTATGTATCGAGCTATTGTCCTGTTGCAAATATAATATGCCGTCACCTACATGAGCTTTTATTTCCGGAAGCGTTTCATCCAGATGTTCCACATACTTGTGGGCGTTTAGGCGACCAGGAATCCTGTAGATTCCTCCGAAATTTGCATCCTTGCATATCCATGCCCAACAGTGGACAGTTGCATGTCCCATTCGACCAGAACGGGAAACGTATTCAGAGGCATATCTTTTTCCAGGGGGGCGGTAAACATGCTTCGGCCCAAAGTTTGCACTGGAAAATATTTTCTCGTCTGTGAAAACGACCTCGTCCCACACACGTGCAATATTTAACTGTGCACACGCCAGACGGTCAACCATGTGGTCTTCTGTTAGTCGCTCCTTAACAGCTGCCCTGTATGACCTCAAACCAAAGGATTTGAGTCTACGACGGATAGTCGTAACATCGCCTGGGAAATTGGTGTCCTCTCGTAACTGTCGGGCAGACATGAAAGGGTGCTCACGGCATTGGGCAATTAAACTCTAGTCTTCTTCGGCAGAGGAAACTCTTTGTCGCCCACTTCCTCTTTTACGTCTTACATATCCTGTTTCCTCATATCTCCTCCACCACCTCCGTGCTGTAGCACGGTTAACGCCACATCTCGCGCCTGCCTCGTTATAGTTCATGCCCGCATGCTCAATTAAAGCAATCACGCTGCTTTTAACAGAAGCTTCGTAGTGAGCCATTTTCACAACGGAAGCAAAATGATAGCTTTGCTTAGGTGTTTGAACGGAACGTGCTTCATGTGACGTCACGTAACAAGGCGAAGTTTCCTCTCATTGCTGTAGACGATATCGTACGCCCTCTGCTGGGTGTTTCGTGACGGAAAAATTGCTTTTAAGCAGTTCATGGCGACCGCTTTGAAATCAAATGTAAAGTATGAGAATTAAATTTGTCATATCTGTAGTTTCGTGTAGAGACAAAACAAAATTGGAAACCAAAGGTTTAAGAACAACTCAGATTATTAATATAAAACAAGTCAAAGATTATTAACTTGTATTATCATACAAGAAATGCGAGAATTTTGAAACAAAGAAAAATAACAGAAATTTGCAACTGAAGACAAAAAAACTAACTTAAACACACTAAAGGGTATGAGTAGAGGGATTAATGGGGACGTCAGCAATGAGGCTATATGTCCCCGTCTCGATTAACGCAAGGGATGGATTTTACCATTTCACTTTGACGTAATAACGTAGAGGATGGAGAGGAGAGGGAAGATACATAACAGTTATAAATATAAAAATAAAAGTGACAATGTTCGTTGGTGAATAACTCTTGAAATACCCGATCGTTCTCAATCACACTTTGAACATAGATTAAATTCGAACCTGGGAAGCTTTTTGTTATTTCATTTTGATATTAGAACTTTCGGAAGAGGAGGAGCGGGTAAATATATGAAAATGAATAAAACTTAATAACTCTTGAACAATCCGACGGATCCCAATCAATTACACATTCAATATAGATAAGGTTCGGACCTGGGATGTTTTCATTTTTTGCCTTGACGACACAATGTAGGGGAGGGGAAGGGGGGACTATGTAAAAAAATAAAAGTAAAAATGCTGTCTTGGTGACTTCATCACGCTTAAGCCACCGAACTGATCTTAATCAAATTATCAACATAGATGAGGTTCGGACCTGGGGTGGTTTTTATCATATCCCTTTGATGGTAGAACGTAGGGTAGGAGGACGGGAGGGGAGATATCTATGAAAATGAATAAAACTTAACAACTCTTGAACCACCTGACCGATCTCGATCTAATTTTCAACATAGACGACGTTCGGGCCTAGAAACGTTTGTTTTAATATTTTCACTTTGACGGTAGAACAGGAGAGGATAAGAGAAGGGGAGATTAATATATAAAAATAAATAGAACAACTCTTGAACCATCCAACAGATTTCGATTAAATTTTCAACGTACATGACATTCGGGGCTGGGATAATTTTTGTCATACCGTGCCCCCAACCTGGAGAGGGGAGAGGGATACACAAAATCATCGAAAATGACCAATATCAAAGAGTGCTTTAGTAATACTAAAACCATAACATATTACTATTTTTCTTTAATTTAGCACAGCGAAATCGGGGTGCGACTCAGATTCGAGGACGTCTTAAGTTCGAGTAGTTATCGAAAGATAATTAAAGATATTAACGTGTTATTGAATTACTTTGCTAATAATAATAATAATAATAATAATAATAATAATAATAATAATAAATAATTAATAATTAATAATTATTATTATTGAAGATTTGATCATTCACATATTGAAAGATCAAAATATTCAAATACCTTAAGACAATTAAACATGTGTCATCCCCGACTAATGACCACCAAAAATTCTCAATTTAAAAAAATATTCACACACTGTTCCGACTTGAGAACCTCCAGATTATTAGCTAGCGCCTTGAGCACAGATCCACCCTCTATATGAGCTAAATGGTATGTTTTAGTATGTTTGAATTAGATTTCCTTGCCTCCAGTTACAAAATTCTAAGTTAGTATTTTTCGTTCTTTCAAAATTTCTTTCAATTTTTTTAAATCATATATGTCAATAATCTTTGGCATAGTTTATATTAATAACGTGGTTGTTGTTAAACCTTTCGTTCGCTATTTGGTTTCTTCTTCACACCAAACTACAGATATGATACGTTTAATTCTCATACTTGTCATTTGGTTTCAAAGCAGTCACCATTATCTGGTAAAGCAATTTTCTGGTAAAGCAATTTTCTGGTAAAGCAACTATTCATGAGTTTTGTAACAAAACACGTCAAGAAATTAGTTAAATGAAGGCTGCAAGAGTTTATATCAAAGATGGTTATTGTGAGCTAGTGACAAGCATGTAATAACGTCTCGTATTTGAAAATAATGTTAGCTACTTTTAATTCACTAACTGGTATTAGATTTAATTCAAGCTTAAAGAATTGGAATGAACAAACTCAGTGTAGCTTAAAGAACAAAAACGTAAGAAGAATGGACGAGATTCGAACCCTGAACCACCAGTACAAAAATCCTGTACACTAACCCCTCACCTAACAAGCCATCAACATCTATAAGTTTTAAATTTGCAAGCAAATGATACCATTATACGTTTGTGCAATCAAGGTTTTGCTGTTTTCCTCTTCAAGAACGTAACATGTTTACGACGATTCGTTTCGTTTTCCATTAGAGCTTCTAGAGAGATGATTTGTGTTTGAGTATAGGATCTTTTGTTTCCTTTAACGGACAGTTCTAGCAAATACAACTCAATTGAAACAGCTGTAAAAAGATAATCTAGTACTGTCTTAGAAAGTATTCCTAAAAGGGAGAAACTCCATCGTGCATCCTGAACAGTGACGGGAGTGCGTTGAGCGAGGCCAACAGCAAAATGGGTCCATTGAAGATTCGTAACTCCACTTTGAAGGGTTTTAATTAATTTCACACTTTTTCCTCAATGTCTAAAATGTAACTACTTAGCCTTAGATGAAAAGGAAGTTGTGAAGGAGCTATAGACTGCGAAGTCTACTGAAAAGATTTATCACGTCCTTGCAGCAACAACTTTAAGTTTTCGAACAGTACTGAAGAACAAGATTAATTGAAATTTTAACTTAGAATGCAATAACTAAAAATCTAATCTTATATAACTCTCATTGATAGTAGTGTTCCGTATTTGTTTAGACGCCTATTCTTTTATAACTTTACCTATGGTGCATGGGGTCCTTGGTTCGATCCCAGCTCACGCCGAATGAACTTTATTATGAACAAACACCGTGTGCATGAGTGTCCTCGGGTTTCTCCCGTTTCCTCCCACTGTTTTCATAAACAATTTCATTTATTTCTCACCATTACTCTCTCCATTAGCATAGTCGGCATAATCGTGGGACCAAAAAATTAGATATTTCATTTCATTTTTCTTTTATAACTGTATATCACTTTTTCTGTGACGAGAGCAACATCTGAGCGAGTATTCAGTAAATTAAACCACTAAAACCTATATTCATTGCACAATAGTGCAGATGAAGTTTAGCCCTTTGGCAATCTTCAGCATGGATAGCAAAAAAAAAGCCAAAACATTGATATTGAAACAGTAGTTAACGAATTCCTCTGCGAAAATGATCACCCGTACTGTTGTGTTTCAGATGATAATTTATAATTATACTTGGTTGAAATTTCTCCATAGTTGTGGGGGCGAGATACTGAAAAAATTACTACCAAGAGGTGAAGGTGACATGTAAAAGTAGTCAAATACGAACGAAATTAGTGTCGAATTCATATGCAAAGATGAAAAGTGACACTGTGGATGCCGCGTAAGTCCAAAATAAGCCTTGGTTGGCTTCGAGTTGACAATGGGAGGGAGACAGGTATAAAGAATCGAAAATATCCTATATTTGTGTCGAATGGATAGTTTTCGGAATCACTGACATAAAAGGTGATATTTCAGATGTGTATATGTCCAAGGTTGGCCATATTGAAATGGGGTCATATGGAGAACCAGTAAATACTTCAGAACAGTTCCTTTTTGGTGCGTTTCAAGACACTGAGACTTAAAAGTGATAATGCACAAATCACATTCTGAATTATCAGAGATATGACTTCTGGAGAAGTGTCGTTGCTACAGAGAGGCATTACTAACTGATCACTCCCTAAAATCGTCACTGTTTTGCAGGGCCGTTGACAGAAATTTATTTCAGCGATCGAAAGCTTGACAGGAATTTATTTCAGCGATTGAGGGCATATTTTACTAAAATGTCTATCATCCAGGGGCGGATCCAGGATGATTGTTTGGGAGGGGCGGTCGTTCGAAGTCAAATCAAGGTAAGAGCGGATTGCAAAAAAAAAAAAAATAAAAAAAAAATAAAAGAAAAGAAAGAAACAAATTTAGAAAAGGAGAAGTAGCTCTTCTGCAGAATTAACTTTCTTAAGAAAGTAAGGCCTATCTACTTTAGGTTTTAATTTAAGTTTATAATACAAAGATGAAATATACTTAGGATATGTTTTATTTTTAAAATACAAAGTATAAAAAGTTCCCTATTCTGGGGGATGTGATCGCCCAAACGCACTCCCCTGAATCCGCCCCTGCTATCATCATCTCTAAAATTAGATATAATTTACAAACAAAGTAGTGATTTCGTGGGGGCAAAAGCTCTTGATTGCAAAGGCCTGCATCCTGCGTATGTCCCTGCTGCTCTGAATTGTCAAAAGCTCCTCTTCAAAGGTAAGACATATAATATAAATAATAAAGGTGTAACATAGAATACAATATAAATAGAAAATATGTTATAATTAAGAAATAGAAAATAATTATAAAATAAAGTTGAAGGACAATTAAAAAAAAAACAATAAAACTTGAAAGTAAAATATACTTTTAAAACAATTTTGCATTTATGCAGGGCTACAAACAGTGAGGAGTGCCATGTAAATTTAGTAACAAATATAATATTGGAAAATTATTTCGAATTAAACTAGCTGTGACTCCATTACTTCAAAATTGAACTTGTTGGAATATACAGTATGAGCGTAGCTCAAATAAAATAATCAATAAGAATGGTCTTGATTGGAAGCTCGGACCATCCACGTAGGAGTAACTTACATTAACCATTCACCTAACACACAATGACGCACAGGGCTTGGCCCGACTTTATCAGATGGTTCTATCAAATGTAACTTAATTAAAACAATAGTAACAAATTTTAAAGCTTTAAAAAGTGTCCTGAAGAAGAGGAAGTTTATTTTGCACATAGTAACTAAGTTACAAGAGGTTTACGTCCTATCTGAACGGCGCATCCACCGAGTCAACTTTTGGAATATCCCCTTAAGGTAGCTTTCAACGCAGCTAAGGGAAACGTATGTCAACCAGTAATAGAATTCTCCGTAGCAGAATGGATAAAGTCATGGTTCGATAACTACAAGGTTCGTAGTTCGAAACCCGTCGCCGAAATCAGATTTTTTAAAATCTTAATTCCTCAGTTCTGAAGATCTTTCTCTTCTTTCGTAATCATCTGATGCTCTAAAAAGAGTTCTCCACATTAATTCGACAACTGCCTAATTTGATCCTCGCAGTTCGAAAACTTCCCTTCTTATCTTTCACAAAATCAGAATTTTCGTCATAATACGAATGCTGTCCGATCATTTTCCCCCCAATTCTAAATCTGTGATACAAATCATCCCTCTCTGTCTCCATACTTGAATCCCTCTCTCTCTCTTTCTCTCTCTCTCTCTCTCTCAATGTCACCCAGGAATTCATATGGCTTCAGATCAAACCTTCGACTCTTGAAACCAAATGTAAGCTCTTTAGCAATGTGCTATCGTAACTCTATCGGTTTCTTGTTAAAATCAGTGTCTTTTAGACTTTATTCGGGGGGGGGGGGCGGAGGAAGAGATTCTCCGGCGACATAAGATTTTCAGTTTGTATTAGTGTATTACTATACATTTGATCAAAAAATACGTATTTATGATACTCAAGAGAGGGGGAATTACACCCTCCTGTCCTGCCCAAGTGACGCTCCTGAAACATTTGCTTGCACTTACTGAAAAGAAATTAAATGAATCATTGAATAAAACTCGTTTCTGTCAGTAGATATTTTAGAGCTCTTGGCAATTTCCATAGATTTCTTAGGGAGCATCTTACTAGCTTGCACTCTTTAAAGAAAGAAAAGAATGAAACTAAAGATATTTATGAAGCTCTGCGAAGATTGTGTGACTTTCCTTTATTTTAGGCTCTTAAAAATATTTCAGAACAAACGAATGGAAAAGACTGTTTTAAAGCTATAACGTTGTAAACTTGATTCCTGTTTCTTTTTCAGCTGAATGGAAAGAGTGTACTACGTCACACACACTGCTTTAGAAAAGGAGAGGTGGAGGACGGGGAGGAGTTGGAATAAATACTAGAAGCAACTAATCGATTGATACATGTATTGCGGGAATGCATAAGGAAACTGGGCAAGAGTTTGTTATTAATTTGGACTTAGAATTTTTGTAACAAATTTTATGCCGCGTACTGTACAAAAACTCAATTTTGTAGCTTAATGTGCAGTTAAATATAGTGGAAAATTTTCTACCTAACATCACTGTACATAATATCCAAAATTGTCCGGCTTGTGAAGAGTTTTTTCAGTTGTTTGTATATCAGAATTAAAATTTTCCGATCTATGAAAATTTTTTTTCACTTGTTACTTCAAAGCAATAAAACTTTTCGATTTACTTTTTGCTTCAAAATGATGACAATTTTTCGACTCATAAAAGGTTTTTCAATTTTTTCATACACGCTACCAATTTTTCTACTCATGAAAAATTGTTTCACTTGTTCCTAGATAGTACTGAATATTCTCTGAGCCATGAAAATTTTCAGATTCTGTAAACGATCTTTCACTTTTTACCATTTCTACTCATGAATTCTATCAATTTTATGATTACTGAGGAATTGTTACTTGATCACTGCTACTTTTTAGAACGGAAAATTTTCCGGAAAAATATGGAAGAAAGCTTTTCAGCTCACATCACGGCTAAACAACGATGTAGGAATAAGTGCAGTATGTTTTTATGAATCGGAAAATTTTCATCACTGTTCACAACATTAAAACTTTAGATGTCATATTAGCAGTTATTGCAGCAACATACTTCACACTCCAACCTTTTCCTCATTTCTGTTGTTCGGACATTTGTTCTCAGGCGTTTACGTTTTTGTGAATATCTCAGCTTATATTTGTTCTATCGAAATGAAAATTGCGGAATAAATCTCTATTTCAAATTTCCTTTCGAAATAAGAAGCTACTGAGTCATAATGTTATAGGCATCACTTTTTTACTTTTCTAATAGAAAGAAACCCCAGACCCCCAAGCGTTACCGGACCAAATGTCCTTTGGACGAAATGTGCTTTGAACTAAACATCTCTGGACGAAATGTCCCTTGGACCAATTATCTTTTGGACGAAATATCCTTTGGAGCAAATGTTTTTGGACGAAATGGCCTTTGGACCAATTACCAATTGTCCTTTGGAGGAAATGTTCTTTGGACCAATTGCCTTTTGGGCGAAATGTCATTTGGACCTATTGCCTTTTGGAGCAAATGTCTTTGGTTGAAATGTCCTTTGGACCAATCGTCTTTGAACGAAATGTTCTTTGGACGAATTGTCTTTTGGACGAAATGTCATTTGGACCAAATGTCTTTGGACGAAATGTCCTTTGGACCAATTGTCCTTTGGATAAAATGTCCATTGGTCCAATTGTCTTTTAGACGAAATGTCCTTTGGACCAATTGTCTTTTCGACGAAATGTCCTTTGGACCAATTGTCTTTTGTACGAAATATCCTTTGTACCAATTGTCTTTTGGACAACCCTAAGCGGCAAAATACTTTTTATATCTCGAATTTGTCTTTAAATCTTGATATATATATATATATATATATATATTCTACATCTGAATGCCCCCCAAGTTTACAGAGAAATCGGCGCTTTTTATGGGGGGCTGAGCCCCCCTAGGATATCAATACACGTGCATTGAATTATTTGCTTTCTCTGTTTATTTTTCGGAAATAAAAGTCTTAAGAGCAAAGATTTTTGATTTTCGATGAAAATTAGTTTCTTCATTTGCTCAACCTAATTGTTCTAATTAATAAACCGCGTTCTCGTGATATTTTTGTGGCATAATTATTAATGACGTTTTTTCTCTCCATATCGTACCCATTCTTTCCTTATTCTGTGATTTTATTTTCGTATTTATAACAGGAAGAGAGAAAGGAGCGCTGGGATTGGTATGAAATGTTGATATAAAAAGGTTGGGAGGTGAAGCACTATAGTAAGGCCTTGGTAAACAAAATAAAAGAGCCCCGAATAAGATTCAAATCAACCGTCATCCTCTTGACTCATTCTTCACATAGTGTCTTATTAATAATGTTATGTACAGGGAAAGTCAAAATGATGGATTTTGTTTCAGAAATTTATAATGTATTTATATATATATATTAGGTTCATAAATAACCATATAGCATATATTCAAAGTCCCCAACATGGCGATATTTATCGCTGAAAAAGAAAGACTAGATATACCTGTATAAAGGGCCTCATTACTTTCAGTAGCTTAGGGCCCCATGAATCCTAAATCCGGCACTGAGCACACTTGAGATTAGATTTTATTTCTAAACGGTTGAAGTGGTTTAATTTTATTGTGGACAGAGTTGGACCATCTCCACGGAAAGGGAGATAGCCCAGGTGAGTGAGCCATACCAGTTGGTCAGAGGGGGTGTATTGCGCCATTCATAGACATTTGCTGCTATAGACATCTCATATTATGTCTGCAACTACTTTTGATTTTACTAGTAGTAACTATAGCATAAGAACTCTTCCATCCGTACGTAGATATAAAAGAGGACAACTGAATGACCCATTATCATCCAGGCAAAATTACTATAAGTACAGTAGAATTTACCACTCTTTATTCAGATAATGTAAACTGTAAGGATTCGTGTGGTCCTGCGTAGCGTAGTTACTAACTCTCTCGTCTTTGGTGCGAAGGTCAAGGGTTTGATGTTCATAGGAATGGTTTATAACAGCTTTGTCTGGCCAGCCATCATGATGGACGTTTTTCCTGGTTTTTCCTCATTTACACAAGGCAAATAGCTGGATAATACCTAACATTCAGGTCCCTGGCTGCTTCCTTCCTTCCTCAATCCTTTCTTCCTTTCCCCCGGATATTGTGCTCGCCTAGAGGCGTCCTCTCTCATACTTGACGGGCTTAAGGCCGTAGATGAGAGTAATGCCCATAAATATGTATAAATAAATAAATAATGTAAGGATTCATTTAAGTTGGAGATGTGAAATTAGGCATTTACTCTCTTACCTAAAATTATAGTTTCAACATTTTTGAAGGTGTCGCACCTAAAATTATAATGCAGATATTTTCTTGAATATTAAAATTAGCCACTATTTATTCAGAAAACATCAAACGTAAGGATTCGTGAAAATTGTGGGTGAAAAACTTCGCATTTAATCTCTTAACTGAAAATAATGAAATCCGTGTTTCAGCGTCTTAAAATGTTTCTCTCCTAAAAGAAGGGGCAATTTCTTGAATATTAAAGTTTCTCATTATTTAATCAGAAAATACCAAAGGTGAGAATTCGTTTAATTTGGAAGTATTAAATTTGGTATTTGAACTATCTAAAAACTGTGGCATACGTGTTTAAGCATTTATGGAAATTTCGAGCCTATGGGAAGAAAGGGAATATTTTTTTGAATATTAAAATTACCCACTATGTATTCAAAAAATATCAAGTAATAGCATTCATTAAAGTTGGACATGTGAATGTTTGCATTTAAGCTCAGTAAAAATAGCACATTACGTGTTTCAGAAAGTTACGTTCCTAAGTAGTGAAAGAGAGTATCTTCATGGATATTCAAGTTACCCTCTATCCGCTCAGAAAATAACAAATATAAGGATTTACTTATGCTGGTGTGTAATTCGTTTGAACTCATACCAAAAAGAAAAAAATGGAATACGTGTACAGCGTTTTCGAAATTCCACTCCTAAGGGGAAAAGGTGTACAATTCCTATCATATTAACTCTAGGAGGACCAAGGTGGGTCAAATTTGCCCGCACTTCCTATTTCTCTTTGCTCTGAACAAATCAATTTTTGAACATGTTTGATTATTTTTTATGTTTTCTTCTGCTAGTCCTAACTTAAATTTAGTTGTACTAGAATGTATACTATCATGGTAATTTACGAAGAAAAAATGTAGCGCGGGTGATTGGTCAATACATTTGTAAGCAACATAGAATTGATTAGAGAACTACGGTATTACTCCAGTAATATCTTTGTAATCTTGTATGTTCATTGAATTGATGATTAAGCTAATAAAATCTACTTTCAGATATTGATCAAACATAACACTGGCAGATTTATTATTGTAATTTGTTCACAAATGATAATGTATTTAATGGCACTTCATATCTGCTAAACAAATGTCTGTAGCCTGTACTAAGATATATATTTGAAATATTTCGTATTAAAATAAAACTTCAGAAGATTCAATATAATTTTAAAACTCATACTTATTAGTAGGTCATTAAACAACTTGAAATTATATTAGTAATGGTTAAAATGGGTTTTACAACCTCGGGCAAAAAATTGACCCTCTTGGTCTTCCATGTGTCAGATTACACCTCGGTCTTTCTATGGTAACGTTCCCATTATGTATTGAAAAGAATGTAAAAATGTAAAAATTTCTTTAAAGCGTAAGTGCGAAATTTGGCAACTAAAAAGTTAGCTAAAAAATGTAAAATGTATTTTGGCATTTTTGATACTTCGGCTCGTAAGTGGAGGAAAGTGAGCAGTATTTATAATATTAAAATTTCCCTGTATTTATTCACAGAATAACAAATATATGGATTTGCTTAAAAACTATTTTCTAAATATTGGTTAACTCATTCGAAGTATTCAGTAATTATGTTTCGAAAGGGGAAAACTAGACAATTTCTAATATATTCTCATTTTATACATACGAAATGGCTAAAGCGAGGAATTGATTTAACCGTTTAAAATAAAGTTTGGACCAAGTACTTGGGTCGACCTGGGATTTTTTCGGCTCTTTTTGACTGAAATGTGTATCCTAAGCGAGAAAGACAGAACAATTTTTTTCAAGGAATATTCGCTGCACCGGTTGTTACATTTGTATCATATGGGTCAATTAATAAAGTTGATTTTTTTGACATTTCACCTTGATTCAAATACTGGGAGAAAAGTTTTAAATAATACCTTCCAAATATTTTTCTGTAAACGCATTCTTCCCGTGTGAGGAACGGTATTTTACATACTTTGCATGTTTGAAATAAAGATACTTGAAAGAAAAGTGCTATTTCGTTTCGATGCTCGATTAAGAACGCACTAAAGCTTCTAATACATTTGTAACTTCAGACCAGTTAATCTTTCTCGCGCGGCATAACCGTGGGACGTAAAACTCAAGGATTTCATTTCATTTTTTCTCGCGCCTTGAAAAGTTATCAACAGATTCACGAGATACGCGAATTATTTTGTTTTAGTACAGAAAAATAGTTTAAATATATCAGGAAAATTTATTCATTAGGTTTTCATTATTAAACATTTTTAGTGGGAAATGGGTACCATAAAGTGGAAAACGAAAAGGGCATTTGCCCGGTTGCCCGGTGGACAAGTCCACCTCTGATTCAGGACATTGAAAATCATAATTCACGGAAATAAGTTTACAAGAACTGAATAAGTATCACGTAGCCACATTACACAGAAGAAAATTTAAATGTATTATAATTGTAATATGCACTGCTCGTCATTACAAACGTTACATTAAGAAGAAGACAAGATAGCAGCCCAAACTTAGAAGACAGATAAATTAAGATTTCATTAAAATATTACAGTATCCGCTTAGTATAATTAGTACAAGATAACCACAGTCAAGCAGAATTGCTAAAAGTTAATAACGTGTGAGCGAAGCATTTGCTTTCAGAAAAACTGCAACACGACGAATGCGTAGAGGAGGCAATCAACTGACAAGCAACGAAAACGAATTTCATAAGCAATAACTATGGGAGTTCACTAGCGTGAGAGGAAACATAAGATCATATATTAGACTTGTTCAAACGGCGAGAGAACTGTTGAACGAAATGTCCAAACAATCGGATACATTACTCTAGCTAGACAGTGTACGTATGACAATGCTGGAACAACGTCCACTTGACTATGCACCTGAACTAAAGAAACCAAAATCACGAAAAAACACCTAGTTGGATGTCCAATTTTCCAGTGTATAGAAAATACAAACGTCCAAGGAATCAAACAACACCACATGATACTGAAAGAAAAAATGAGATTTGTTTTACTTTCTTTGAGTTCAAAGAAAACCGACAGGGGGGTAAGAATATCCTAGGATAGACTTACTCCCCGGTATATGTTCACTGATGTAGATGTACACTTCAATATGGTATTAATATTATATCTTTTGTCTTCATTTTCTTTGAGTTTAAGGAAAACCGACAGGGGGGTAAGAATATCCTAGGATAGATTTACCCCCCGGTATATGTTCACTGATGTAGATGTACACTTGAATATGGTATTAATATTATATCTTGAGTCTTCATTTTCTTTGAGTTTAAGGAAAACCGACAGGGGGTAAGAATATCCTAGGATAGATTTACCCCCCGGTATATGTTCACTGATGTAGATGTACACTTCAATATGGTATTAATATTATATCTTTTGTCTTCATTTTCTTTGAGTTTAAGGAAAACCGACAGGGGGGTAAGAATATCCTAGGATAGATTTACCCCCCGGTATATGTTCACTGATGTAGATGTACACTTCAATATGGTATTAATATTATATCTTTTGTCTTCATTTTCTTTGAGTTTAAGGAAAACCGACAGGGGGGTAAGAATATCCTAGGATAGATTTACCCCCCGGTATATGTTCACTGATGTAGATGTACACTTCAATATGGTATTAATATTATATCTTTTGTCTTCATTTTCTTTGAGTTTAAGGAAAACCGACAGGGGGATAGAATATCCTAGGATAGATTTACCCCCCGGTATATGTTCACTGATGTAGATGTACACTTCAATATGGTATTAATATTATATCTTTTGTCTTCATTTTCTTTGAGTTTAAGGAAAACCGACAGGGGGGTAAGAATATCCTAGGATAGATTTACCCCCCGGTATATGTTCACTGATGTAGATGTACACTTCAATATGGTATTAATATTATATCTTGAGTCTTCATTTTCTTTGAGTTTAAGGAAAACCGACAGGGGGGTAAGAATATCCTAGGATAGATTTACCCCCCGGTATATGTTCACTGATGTAGATGTACACTTCAATATGGTATTAATATTATATCTTGAGTCTTCATTTTCTTTGAGTTTAAGGAAAACCGACAGGGGGGTAAGAATATCCTAGGATAGATTTACCCCCCGGTATATGTTCACTGATGTAGATGTACACTTCAATATGGTATTAATATTATATCTTTTGTCTTCATTTTCTTTGAGTTTAAGGAAAACCGACAGGGGGTAAGAATATCCTAGGATAGATTTACCCCCCGGTATATGTTCACTGATGTAGATGTACACTTCAATATGGTATTAATATTATATCTTTTGTCTTCATTTTCTTTGAGTTTAAGGAAAACCGACAGGGGGGTAAGAATATCCTAGGATAGATTTACCCCCCGGTATATGTTCACTAATGCAGATGTACACTTCAATATGGTATTAATATTATATCTTTTGTCTTCATTTTCTTTGAGTTTAAGGAAAACCGACAGGGGGGTAAGAATATCCTAGGATAGATTTACCCCCCGGTATATGTTCACTGATGTAGATGTACACTTCAAGATGGTATTAATACTATATCTTGAGTCTTCATTTTCTTTGAGTTTAAGGAAAACCGACAGGGGGGTAAGAATATCCTAGGATAGATTTACCCCCCGGTATATGTTCACTGATGTAGATGTACACTTCAATATGGTATTAATATTATATCTTGAGTCTTCATTTTCTTTGAGTTTAAGGAAAACCGACAGGGGGGTAAGAATATCCTAGGATAGATTTACCCCCCGGTATATGTTCACTGATGTAGATGTACACTTCAATATGGTATTAATATTATATCTTGAGTCTTCATTTTCTTTGAGTTTAAGGAAAACCGACAGGGGGGTAAGAATATCCTAGGATAGATTTACCCCCCGGTATATGTTCACTGATGTAGATGTACACTTCAATATGGTATTAATATTATATCTTTTGTCTTCATTTTCTTTGAGTTTAAGGAAAACCGACAGGGGGGTAAGAATATCCTAGGATAGATTTACCCCCCCGGTATATGTTCACTGATGTAGATGTACACTTCAATATGGTATTAATATTATATCTTTTGACTTCATTTTCTTTGAGTTTAAGGAAAACCGACAGGGGGGTAATAATATCCTAGGATAGATTTACCCCCCGGTATATGTTCACTGATGTAGATGTACACTTCAATATGGTATTAATATTATATCTTTTGTCTTCATTTTCTTTGAGTTTAAGGAAAACCGACAGGGGGGTAAGAATATCCTAGGATAGATTTACCCCCCGGTATATGTTCACTGATGTAGATGTATACTTCAATATGGTATTAATATTATATCTTTTGTCTTCATTTTCTTTGAGTTTAAGGAAAACCGACAGGGGGGTAAGAATATCCTAGGATAGATTTACCCCCCGGTATATTTTCACTGATGTAGATGTACACTTCAATATGGTATTAATATTATATCTTTTGTCTTCATTTTCTTTGAGTTTAAGGAAAACCGACAGGGGGGTAAGAATATCCTAGGATAGATTTACCCCCCGGTATATGTTCACTGATGTAGATGTACACTTCAATATGGTATTAATATTATATCTTGAGTCTTCATTTTCTTTGAGTTTAAGGAAAACCGACAGGGGGTAAGAATATCCTAGGATAGATTTACCCCCCGGTATATGTTCACTGATGTAGATGTACACTTCAATATGGTATTAATATTATATCTTTTGTCTTCATTTTCTTTGAGTTTAAGGAAAACCGACAGGGGGGTAAGAATATCCTAGGATAGATTTACCCCCCGGTATATGTTCACTGATGTAGATGTACACTTCAATATAGTATTAATATTATATCTTGAGTCTTCATTTTCTTTGAGTTTAAGGAAAACCGACAGGGGGGTAAGAATATCGTAGGATAGATTTACCCCCCGGTATATGTTCACTGATGTAGATGTACACTTCAATATGGTATTAATATTATATCTTTTGTCTTCATTTTCTTTGAGTTTAAGGAAAACCGACAGGGGGGTAAGAATATCCTAGGATAGATTTACCCCCCGGTATATGTTCACTGATGTAGATGTACACTTCAATATGGTATTAATATTATATCTTTTGTCTTCATTTTCTTTGAGTTTAAGGAAAACCGACAGGGGGGTAAGAATATCCTAGGAGAGATTTACCCCCCGGTATATGTTCACTGATGTAGATGTACACTTCAATATGGTATTAATATTATATCTTTTGTCTTCATTTTCTTTGAGTTTAAGGAAAACCGACAGGGGGGTAAGAATATCCTAGGAGAGATTTACCCCCCGGTATATGTTCACTGATGCAGATGTACACTTTAATATGGTATTAATATTATATCTTGAGTCTTCATTTTCTTTGAGTTTAAGGAAAACCGACACGGGGGTAAGAATATCCTAGGATAGATTTACCCCCCGGTATATGTTCACTGATGTAGATGTACACTTCAATATGGTATTAATATTATATCTTGAGTCTTCATTTTCTTTGAGTTTAAGGAAAACCGACAGGGGGGTAAGAATATCCTAGGATAGATTTACCCCCCGGTATATGTTCACTGATGTAGATGTACACTTCAATATGGTATTAATATTATATCTTGAGTCTTCATTTTCTTTGAGTTTAAGGAAAACCGACAGGGGGGTAAGAATATCCTAGGATAGATTTACCCCCCGGTATATGTTCACTGATGTAGATGTACACTTCAATATGGTATTAATATTATATCTTGAGTCTTCATTTTCTTTGAGTTTAAGGAAAACCGACAGGGGGGTAAGAATATCCTAGGATAGATTTACCCCCCGGTATATGTTCACTGATGTAGATGTACACTTCAATATGGTATTAATATTATATCTTTTGTCTTCATTTTCTTTGAGTTTAAGGAAAACCGACAGGGGGTAAGAATATCCTAGGATAGATTTACCCCCCGGTATATGTTCACTGATGTAGATGTACACTTCAATATGGTATTAATATTATATCTTTGACTTCATTTTCTTTGAGTTTAAGGAAAACCGACAGGGGGGTATGAATATCCTAGGATAGATTTACCCCCCGGTATATGTTCACTGATGTAGATGTACACTTCAATATGGTATTAATATTATATCTTGAGTCTTCATTTTCTTTGAGTTTAAGGAAAACCGACAGGGGGGTAAGAATATCCTAGGATAGATTTACCCCCCGGTATATGTTCACTGATGTAGATGTACACTTCAATATGGTATTAATATTATATCTTTTGTCTTCATTTTCTTTGAGTTTAAGGAAAACCGACAGGGGGGTAAGAATATCCTAGGATAGATTTACCCCCCGGTATATGTTCACTGATGTAGATGTACACTTCAATATGGTATTAATATTATATCTTGAGTCTTCATTTTCTTTGAGTTTAAGGAAAACCGACAGGGGGGTAAGAATATCCTAGGATAGATTTACCCCCCGGTATATGTTCACTGATGTAGATGTACACTTCAATATGGTATTAATATTATATCTTTTGTCTTCATTTTCTTTGAGTTTAAGGAAAACCGACAGGGGGGTAAGAATATCCTAGGATAGATTTACCCCCCGGTATATGTTCACTGATGTAGATGTACACTTCAATATGGTATTAATATTATATCTTTTGTCTTCATTTTCTTTGAGTTTAAGGAAAACCGACAGGGGGGTAAGAATATCCTAGGATAGATTTACCCCCCGGTATATGTTCACTGATGTAGATGTACACTTCAATATGGTATTAATATTATATCTTGAGTCTTCATTTTCTTTGAGTTTAAGGAAAACCGACAGGGGGGTAAGAATATCCTAGGATAGATTTACCCTATTGTGAGTGAACAACTTTTCCTTTTGTAAATAAGATTCATCGAGAAATATGATTGTTGTCTCTTTGGCGATGTTTTATCGGGGAGGTATATCTGTCCTAGGATAGTTTTACCGGGGGGTATATCTTTCCTAGGATAGATTTACCGGGGGTATATCTGTCCTAGGACAGTTTTACCGGGGAGTATGTTTATCTGTTGGACTATTTTACCGGGGAGGTACATTTGTCTTAGGATTTTTTTACCGGGGTACGTTTGTCCCAGGACTGTTTTACCGGGGGGTAATCTATCCTAGTACTTTTTTACCGGGGGGTATGTTTCACGGGAGGTACGTCTATCCCGTTACACCGGTATTAAGTTTCTGTATTTCGGGCTTACTTCGGGCTCATTTGATTATCACAAGAAACTCGGGCCGGGCTCAAGCTTAAAGGAAAAAGCATATTTCGGACTCGGGTCCGGCCTTACCTTATAAATTAACGGTCCGAGCACGGTCCGGGCTAAAATTCCAGCCAGTGCACGCCTCTACTCTGGTGGTACACATGGCCTG
>NW_027656866.1:0-55473 GCF_964235325.1 Thermobia domestica
TGAAGAGCAAACCTATCCATTTTGTACGGTTGCGATAAAGGTCCTTTGCTATTGAAAAAACGTTAAAATTCCTCTTATAACGTTTGTTTCTCTTTTTTAGTTTTTTTCAAAATAAAACATATTCGATTCCATTATATGTGGCTTTGACACACCATACTGTGGTTAACGAATGATAAAAGAGAAATATGTTACTGTACCATTCAGAAGTACATACAGGGCATACGTTAATATATACACTTTCTTCACATTTAGAAAACAAATTTATACTTTCTGTACTTCAAAGCTGAATTTTGCATCACCATGTATATTTTTTCCAAATCTCAACCAAATATGCTAACTAAATGTTCTACACATCATCACGGGAAAATAAATGCACAAATTACTACAAACTGCACTAAAAAATGAACGTTGTACCTGTTGCTTTAGAAGAAACAGTTAACCCTCTCACGGCTGATGAGACCACGTGACACTCGTTGTAACTGGAAAATGTATGGCTTCAACCACTAATTTCTTCAATTTTTTTAAAAACTCTAATATTTGGTATATATATTTTGTTAGGCAACTATTCAACAATATAGCACATGTCATTCTACATATATATTATATTGTTAATCATTGTTACTATATACTACATACTATTCGCCATATCTCCCAAAGTTATTTACATATTTTGACGAAATAAAGCTAAAATTGAAGAGGAAACCCCTCCATTTTGTACGGTTGCGCTAAGGTCCTTTGCCCTTGAAGAAACGTTAAAATTCCTCCTATAAGGTTTGTTTCTCTTTTTTAGTTTTTTCAAAATAAAACAGATTCGATTCCATTATATGTGGCTTTGACACACCATACTGTGGTTAACGAATGATAAAAGAGGAATATGTTACTGTGCCATTCAGAAGTACATACAGGGCATACGTTAATATATACACTTTCTTCACATTTAGAAAACAAATTTATACTTTCTGTACTTCAAAGCTGAATTTTGCATCACCATGTATATTTTTTCCAAATCTCAACCAAATATGCTAACTAAATGTTCTACACATCATCACGGGAAAATAAATGCACAAATTACTACAAACTGCACTAAAAAATGAACGTTGTACCTGTTGCTTTAGAAGAAATAGTTAACCCTCTCACGGCAGATGAGACCACGTGACACTCGTTGTAACTCGAAAATGTATGGCTTCAACCACTAATTTCTTCAATTTTTTTAAAAACTCTCCTATTTGGTATATATATGTTGTTAGGCAACTATTCAACAATATAGCATATGTCATTCTACATATATATTATATTGTTATCCATTGTTACTATATACTACATACTATTCGCCATATCTCCCAAAGTTATTTGCATATTTTGACGAAATAAAGCTAAAATTGAAGAGGAAAGCCCTCCATTTTGTACGGTTGCGCTAAGGTCCTTTGCCCTTGAAGAAACGTTAAAATTCCTCCTATACGGTTTGTTTCTCTTTTTTAGTTTTTTCAAAATAAAACAGATTCGATTCCATTATATGTGGCTTTGACACACCATACTGTGGTTAACGAATGATAAAAGAGGAATATGTTACTGTGCCATTCAGAAGTACATACAGGGCATTCGTTAATATATGCACTTTCTTCACATTTTGAAAACCAATTTATACTTTCTGTACTACAAAGCTGAATTATGCATAACCCTGTATATTTTTTCCAAATCTCAACTAATTATGCTAACTAAATGTTCTACACATCATCACGGGAAAATAAATGCACAAATTACTACAAACTGCATTAAAAAATGAACGTTGTACCTGTTGCTTTAGAAGAAATAGTTAACCCTCTCACGGCTGATGAGACCACGTGACACTCGTTGTAACTGGAAAATGTATGGCTTCAACCACTAATTTCCTCAATTTTTTTAAAAACTCTCCTATTTGGTATATATATGTTGTTAGGCAACTATTCAACAATATAGCATATGTCATTCTACATATATATTATATTGTTATCCATTGTTACTATATACTACATACTATTCGCCATATCTCCCAAAGTTATTTACATATTTTGACGAAATAAAGCTCAAATTGAAGAGCAAACCTATCCATTTTGTACGGTTGCGATAAAGGTCCTTTGCTATTGAAAAAACGTTAAAATTCCTCTTATAACGTTTGTTTCTCTTTTTTAGTTTTTTTTTCAAAATAAAACAGATTCGATTCCATTATATGTGGCTTTGACACACCATACTGTGGTTAACGAATGATAAAAGAGAAATATGTTACTGTACCATTCAGAAGTACATACAGGGCATACGTTAATATATACACTTTCTTCACATTTAGAAAACAAATTTATACTTTCTGTACTTCAAAGCTGAATTTTGCATCACCATGTATATTTTTTCCAAATCTCAACCAAATATGCTAACTAAATGTTCTACACATCATCACGGGAAAATAAATGCACAAATTACTACAAACTGCACTAAAAAATGAACGTTGTACGTGTTGCTTTAGAAGAAATAGTTAACCCTCTCACGGCTGATGAGACCACGTGACACTCGTTGTAACTCGAAAATGTATGGCTTCAACCACTAATTTCTTCAATTTTTTTTAAAAACTCTCCTATTTGGTATATATATGTTGTTAGGCAACTATTCAACAATATAGCATATGTCATTCTACATATATATTATATTATTATCCATTATTACTATATACTACATACTATTCGCCATATCTCCCAAAGTTATTTACATATTTTGACGAAATAAAGCTCAAATTGAAGAGGAAACCCCTCCATTTTGTACGGTTGCGATAGAGGTCCTTTGCCCTTGAAGAGACGTTAAAATTCCTGTTAAAACGTTTGTTTCTATTTTTTAGTTTTTTACAAAATAAAACAGATTCGATTCCATTATATGTGGCTTTGACACACCATACTGTGGTTAACGAATGATAAAAGAGGAATATGTTACTGTACCATTCAGAAGTACATACAGGACATTCGTTAATATATGCACTTTCTTCACATTTTGAAAACCAATTTATACTTTCTGTACTACAAAGCTGAATTTTGCATCACCCTGTATATTTTTTCCAAATCTCAACCAAATATGGTAACTAAATGTTTTACACATCATCACGGGAAAATAAATGCACAAATTACTACAGACTGCACTAAAAATTGAACGTAGTACCTGTTGCTTTAGAAGAAATAGTTAACCCTCTCACGGCTGATGAGACCACGTGACACTCGTTGTAACTGGAAAATGTATGGCTTCAACCACTAATTTCTTCAATTTTTTTAAAAACTCTCCTATTTGGTATATATATGTTGTTAGGCAACTGTTCAGCAATATAGCATATGTCATTCTACATATATATTATATTGTTATCCATTGTTACTATATACTACATACTATTCGCCATATCTCCCAAAGTTATTTACATATTTTGACGAAATAAAGCTCAAATTGAAGAGCAAACCTATCCATTTTGTACGGTTGCGATAAATGTCCTTTGCCCTTCAAGAAACGTTAAAATTCCTCTTATAACGTTTGTTTCTCTTTTTTAGTTTTTTTTTTTCAAAATAAAACAGATTCGATTCCATTATATGTGGTTTTGACACACCATACTGTGGTTAACGAATGATAAAAGAGGAATATGTTATTGTACCATTCAGAAGTACATACAGGACATTCGTTAATATATGCACTTTCTTCACATTTTGAAAACCAATTTATACTTTCTGTACTACAAAGCTGAATTTTGCATCACCCTGTATATTTTTTTCAAATCTCAACCAAATATGCTAACTAAATGTTCTACACATCATCACGGGAAAATAAATGCACAAATTACTACAAACTGCGCTAAAAAATGAACGTTGTACCTGTTGCTTTAGAAGAAATAGTTAACCCTCTCACGGCTGATGAGACCACGTGACACTCGTTGTAACTGGAAAATGTATGGCTTCAACCACTAATTTCTTCAATTTTTTTAAAAACTCTCCTATTTGGTATATATATGTTGTTAGGCAACTATTCAACAATATAGCATATGTCATTCTACATATATATTATATTGTTATCCATTGTTACTATATACTACATACTCTTCGCCATATCTCCCAAACTTATTTACATATTTTGACGAAATAAAGCTCAAATTGAAGAGCAAACCCATCCATTTTGTACGGTTGCGATACAGGTCCTTTGCCCTTGAAGAAACATTAAAATTCCTCTTATAACGTTTGTTTCTCTTTTTTAGTTTTTTCAAAATAAAACAGATTCGATTCCATTATATGTGGCTTTGACACACCATACTATGGTTAACGAATGATAAAAGAGGAGTATGTTAGTGTGCCATTCAGAAGTACATACAGGGCATTCGTTAATATATGCACTTTCTTCACATTTTGAAAACCAAGTTAAACTTTCTGCACTACAAAGCTGAATTTTGCATCACCCTGTATATTTTTTCCAAATCTCAACCAAATATGCTAACTAAATGTTCTACACATCATCATGGGAAACTAATGCACAAATTACTACAAACTGCACAAAAAAAATGAACGTAGTACCTGTTGCTTTAGAAGAAATAGTTAACCCTCTCACGGCTGATGAGACAACGTGACAATCGTTGTAACTGGAAAATGTATGGCTTCAACCACTAATTTCTTCAATTTTTTTAAAAACTCCCCTATTTGGTATAAATGTGTTGTTAGGCAACAATTCAACGATATAGCATATATCATTCTACATATATATTATATTGTTAATCATTGTTACTATATACTACATACTATTCGCCATATCTCCCAAACTTATTTACATATTTTGACGAAATAAAGCTAAAATTGAAGAGGAAACCCCTCCATTTTGTCCTGTTTCGATAAGTGTCCTTTCCCTTGAAGGAACGTTAACATTACTCTTCTAACGTTTGTTTCTCTTTTTTAGTTTTTTCAAAATAAAACAGATTCGATTCCATTATATGTGGCTTTGACACACCATACTATGGTTAACGAATGATAAAAGAGGAGTATGTTAGTGTGCCATTCAGAAGTACATACAGGGCATTCGTTAATATATGCACTTTCTTCACATTTTGAAAACCAAGTTAAACTTTCTGCACTACAAAGCTGAATTTTGCATCACCCTGTATATTTTTTCCAAATCTCAACCAAATATGCTAACTAAATGTTCTACACATCATCATGGGAAACTAATGCACAAATTACTACAAACTGCACAAAAAAAATGAACGTAGTACCTGTTGCTTTAGAAGAAATAGTTAACCCTCTCACGGCTGATGAGACAACGTGACAATCGTTGTAACTGGAAAATGTATGGCTTCAACCACTAATTTCTTCAATTTTTTTAAAAACTCCCCTATTTGGTATAAATGTGTTGTTAGGCAACTATTCAACGATATAGCATATATCATTCTACATATATATTATATTGTTAATCATTGTTACTATATACTACATACTATTCGCCATATCTCCCAAAGTTATTTACATATTTTGACGAAATAAAGCTAAAATTGAAGAGGAAACCCCTCCATTTTGTACGGTTGCGCTAAGGTCCTTTGCCCTTGAAGAAACGTTAAAATTCCTCCTATACGGTTTGTTTCTCTTTTTTAGTTTTTTCAAAATAAAACAGATTCGATTCCATTATATGTGGCTTTCACACACCATACTGTGGTTAACGAATGATAAAAGAGGAATATGTTACTGTGCCATTCAGAAGTACATACAGGGCATTCGTTAATATATGCACTTTCTTCACATTTTGAAAACCAATTTATACTTTCTGTACTACAAAGCTGAATTTTGCATCACCCTGTATATTTTTTCCAAATCTCAACTAATTATGCTAACTAAATGTTCTACACATCATCACGGGAAAATAAATGCACAAATTACTACAAACTGCATTAAAAAATGAACGTTGTACCTGTTGCTTTAGAAGAAATAGTTAACCCTCTCACGGCTGATGAGACCACGTGACAATCGTTGTAACTGGAAAATGTATGGCTTCAACCACTAATTTCCTCAATTTTTTTAAAAACTCTCCTATTTGGTATATATATGTTGTTAGGCAACTATTCAACAATATAGCATATGTCATTCTACATATATATTATATTATTATCCATTATTACTATATACTACATACTATTCGCCATATCTCCCAAAGTTATTTACATATTTTGACGAAATAAAGCTCAAATTGAAGAGGAAACCCCTCCATTTTGTACGGTTGCGATAGTGGTCCTTTGCCCTTGAAGAGACTTTAAAATTTCTGTTAAAACATTTGTTTCTCTTTTTTAGTTTTTTACAAAATAAAAAAGATTCGATTCCATTATATGTGGCTTTGACACACCATACTGTGGTTAACGAATGATAAAAGAGGAATATGTTACTGTACCATTCAGAAGTACATACAGGACATTCGTTAATATATGCACTTTCTTCACATTTTGAAAACCAATTTATGCTTTCTGTACTACAAAGCTGAATTTTGCATCACCCTGTATATTTTTTCCAAATCTCAACCAAATATGCTAACTAAATGTTCTACACATCATCACGGGAAAATAAATGCACAAATTACTACAAACTGCACTAAAAAATGAACGTTGTACCTGTTGCTTTAGAAGAAATAGTTAACCCTCTCACGGCAGATGAGACCACGTGACACTCGTTGTAACTCGAAAATGTATGGCTTCAACCACTAATTTCTTCAATTTTTTTAAAAACTCTCCTATTTGGTATATATATGTTGTTAGGCAACTATTCAACAATATAGCATATGTCATTCTACATATATATTATATTATTATCCATTATTACTATATACTACATACTATTCGCCATATCTCCCAAAGTTATTTACATATTTTGACGAAATAAAGCTCAAATTGAAGAGGAAACCCTCCATTTTGTACGGTTGCGATAGAGGTTCTTTGCCCTTGAAGAGACGTTAAAATTCCTGTTAAAACGTTTGTGTCTCTTTTTTAGTTTTTTACAAAATAAAACAGATTCGATTCCATTATATGTGGCTTTGACACACCATACTGTGGTTAACGAATGATAAAAGAGGAATATGTTACTGTACCATTCAGAAGTACATACAGGACATTCGTTAATATATGCACTTTCTTCACATTTTGAAAACCAATTTATACTTTCTGTACTACAAAGCTGAATTTTGCATCACCCTGTATATTTTTTCCAAATCTCAACCAAATATGCTAACTAAATGTTCTACACATCATCACGGGAAAATAAATGCACAAATTACTACAAACTGCATTAAAAAATGAACGTAGTACCTGTTGCTTTAGAAGAAATAGTTAACCCTCTCACGGCTGATGAGACAACGTGACACTCGTTGTAACTCGAAAATGTATGGCTTCAACCACTAATTTCTTCAATTTTTTTTAAAAACTCTTATATTTAGAATATATATGTTGTTAGGCAACTATTCAACAATATAGCATATGTCATTCTACATATATATTATATTATTATTCATTATTACTATATACTACATACTATTCGCCATATCTCCCAAAGTTATTTACATATTTTGACGAAATAAAGCTCAAATTGAAGAGGAAACCCCTCCATTTTGTACGGTTGCGATAGGGGTCCTTTGCCCTTGAAGAAACGTTAAAATTCCTGTTAAAACGTTTGTTTCTCTTTTTTAGTTTTTACAAAATAGAACAGATTCGATTCCATTATATGTGGCTTTGACACACCATACTGTGGTTAACGAATGATAAAAGAGGAATATGTTACTGTACCATTCAGAAGTACATACAGGACATTCGTTAATATATGCACTTTCTTCACATTTTGAAAACCAATTTATGCTTTCTGTACTACAAAGCTGAATTTTGCATCACCCTGTATATTTTTTCCAAATCTCAACCAAATATGCTAACTAAATGTTCTACACATCATCACGGGAAAATAAATGCACAAATTACTACAAACTGCACTAAAAAATGAACGTTGTACCTGTTGCTTTAGAAGAAATAGTTAACCCTCTCACGGCAGATGAGACCACGTGACACTCGTTGTAACTCGAAAATGTATGGCTTCAACCACTAATTTCTTCAATTTTTTTAAAAACTCTCCTATTTGGTATATATATGTTGTTAGGCAACTATTCAACAATATAGCATATGTCATTCTACATATATATTATATTGTTATCCATTGTTACTATATACTACATACTATTCGCCATATCTCCCAAAGTTATTTACATATTTTGACGAAATAAAGCTAAAATTGAAGAGGAAACCCCTCCATTTTGTACGGTTGCGCTAAGGTCCTTTGCCCTTGAAGAAACGTTAAAATTCCTCCTATACGGTTTGTTTCTCTTTTTTAGTTTTTTCAAAATAAAACAGATTCGATTCCATTATATGTGGCTTTCACACACCATACTGTGGTTAACGAATAATAAAAGAGGAATATGTTACTGTGCCATTCAGAAGTACATACAGGGCATTCGTTAATATATGCACTTTCTTCACATTTTGAAAACCAATTTATACTTTCTGTACTACAAAGCTGAATTTTGCATCACCCTGTATATTTTTTCCAAATCTCAACTAATTATGCTAACTAAATGTTCTACACATCATCACGGGAAAATAAATGCACAAATTACTACAAACTGCATTAAAAAATGAACGTTGTACCTGTTGCTTTAGAAGAAATAGTTAACCCTCTCACGGCTGATGAGACCACGTGACACTCGTTGTAACTGGAAAATGTATGGCTTCAACCACTAATTTCCTCAATTTTTTTAAAAACTCTCCTATTTGGTATATATATGTTGTTAGGCAACTATTCAACAATATAGCATATGTCATTCTACATATATATTATATTGTTATCCATTGTTACTATATACTACATACTATTCGCCATATCTCCCAAAGTTATTTACATATTTTGACGAAATAAAGCTCAAATTGAAGAGCAAACCTATCCATTTTGTACGGTTGCGATAAAGGTCCTTTGCTATTGAAAAAACGTTAAAATTCCTCTTATAACGTTTGTTTCTCTTTTTTAGTTTTTTTCAAAATAAAACATATTCGATTCCATTATATGTGGCTTTGACACACCATACTGTGGTTAACGAATGATAAAAGAGAAATATGTTACTGTACCATTCAGAAGTACATACAGGGCATACGTTAATATATACACTTTCTTCACATTTAGAAAACAAATTTATACTTTCTGTACTTCAAAGCTGAATTTTGCATCACCATGTATATTTTTTCCAAATCTCAACCAAATATGCTAACTAAATGTTCTACACATCATCACGGGAAAATAAATGCACAAATTACTACAAACTGCACTAAAAAATGAACGTTGTACCTGTTGCTTTAGAAGAAACAGTTAACCCTCTCACGGCTGATGAGACCACGTGACACTCGTTGTAACTGGAAAATGTATGGCTTCAACCACTAATTTCTTCAATTTTTTTAAAAACTCTAATATTTGGTATATATATTTTGTTAGGCAACTATTCAACAATATAGCACATGTCATTCTACATATATATTATATTGTTAATCATTGTTACTATATACTACATACTATTCGCCATATCTCCCAAAGTTATTTACATATTTTGACGAAATAAAGCTAAAATTGAAGAGGAAACCCCTCCATTTTGTACGGTTGCGCTAAGGTCCTTTGCCCTTGAAGAAACGTTAAAATTCCTCCTATAAGGTTTGTTTCTCTTTTTTAGTTTTTTCAAAATAAAACAGATTCGATTCCATTATATGTGGCTTTGACACACCATACTGTGGTTAACGAATGATAAAAGAGGAATATGTTACTGTGCCATTCAGAAGTACATACAGGGCATACGTTAATATATACACTTTCTTCACATTTAGAAAACAAATTTATACTTTCTGTACTTCAAAGCTGAATTTTGCATCACCATGTATATTTTTTCCAAATCTCAACCAAATATGCTAACTAAATGTTCTACACATCATCACGGGAAAATAAATGCACAAATTACTACAAACTGCACTAAAAAATGAACGTTGTACCTGTTGCTTTAGAAGAAATAGTTAACCCTCTCACGGCAGATGAGACCACGTGACACTCGTTGTAACTCGAAAATGTATGGCTTCAACCACTAATTTCTTCAATTTTTTTAAAAACTCTCCTATTTGGTATATATATGTTGTTAGGCAACTATTCAACAATATAGCATATGTCATTCTACATATATATTATATTGTTATCCATTGTTACTATATACTACATACTATTCGCCATATCTCCCAAAGTTATTTACATATTTTGACGAAATAAAGCTAAAATTGAAGAGGAAACCCCTCCATTTTGTACGGTTGCGCTAAGGTCCTTTGCCCTTGAAGAAACGTTAAAATTCCTCCTATACGGTTTGTTTCTCTTTTTTAGTTTTTTCAAAATAAAACAGATTCGATTCCATTATATGTGGCTTTGACACACCATACTGTGGTTAACGAATGATAAAAGAGGAATATGTTACTGTGCCATTCAGAAGTACATACAGGGCATTCGTTAATATATGCACTTTCTTCACATTTTGAAAACCAATTTATACTTTCTGTACTACAAAGCTGAATTATGCATCAACCTGTATATTTTTTCCAAATCTCAACTAATTATGCTAACTAAATGTTCTACACATCATCACGGGAAAATAAATGCACAAATTACTACAAACTGCATTAAAAAATGAACGTTGTACCTGTTGCTTTAGAAGAAATAGTTAACCCTCTCACGGCTGATGAGACCACGTGACACTCGTTGTAACTGGAAAATGTATGGCTTCAACCACTAATTTCCTCAATTTTTTTAAAAACTCTCCTATTTGGTATATATATGTTGTTAGGCAACTATTCAACAATATAGCATATGTCATTCTACATATATATTATATTGTTATCCATTGTTACTATATACTACATACTATTCGCCATATCTCCCAAAGTTATTTACATATTTTGACGAAATAAAGCTAAAATTGAAGAGGAAACCCCTCCATTTTGTACGGTTGCGCTAAGGTCCTTTGCCCTTGAAGAAACGTTAAAATTCCTCCTATACGGTTTGTTTCTCTTTTTTAGTTTTTTCAAAATAAAAACAGATTCGATTCCATTATATGTGGCTTCACACACCATACTGTGGTTAACGAATAATAAAAGAGGAATATGTTACTGTGCCATTCAGAAGTACATACAGGGCATTCGTTAATATATGCACTTTCTTCACATTTTGAAAACCAATTTATACTTTCTGTACTACAAAGCTGAATTTTGCATCACCCTGTATATTTTTTCCAAATCTCAACTAATTATGCTAACTAAATGTTCTACACCATCATCACGGGAAAATAAATGCACAAATTACTACAAACTGCATTAAAAAATGAACGTTGTACCTGTTGCTTTAGAAGAAATAGTTAACCCTCTCACGGCTGATGAGACCACGTGACACTCGTTGTAACTGGAAAATGTATGGCTTCAACCACTAATTTCCTCAATTTTTTTAAAAACTCTCCTATTTGGTATATATATGTTGTTAGGCAACTATTCAACAATATAGCATATGTCATTCTACATATATATTATATTGTTATCCATTGTTACTATATACTACATACTATTCGCCATATCTCCCAAAGTTATTTACATATTTTGACGAAATAAAGCTCAAATTGAAGAGCAAACCTATCCATTTTGTACGGTTGCGATAAAGGTCCTTTGCTATTGAAAAAACGTTAAAATTCCTCTTATAACGTTTGTTTCTCTTTTTTAGTTTTTTTCAAAATAAAACATATTCGATTCCATTATATGTGGCTTTGACACACCATACTGTGGTTAACGAATGATAAAAGAGAAATATGTTACTGTACCATTCAGAAGTACATACAGGGCATACGTTAATATATACACTTTCTTCACATTTAGAAAACAAATTTATACTTTCTGTACTTCAAAGCTGAATTTTGCATCACCATGTATATTTTTTCCAAATCTCAACCAAATATGCTAACTAAATGTTCTACACATCATCACGGGAAAATAAATGCACAAATTACTACAAACTGCACTAAAAAATGAACGTTGTACCTGTTGCTTTAGAAGAAACAGTTAACCCTCTCACGGCTGATGAGACCACGTGACACTCGTTGTAACTGGAAAATGTATGGCTTCAACCACTAATTTCTTCAATTTTTTTAAAAACTCTAATATTTGGTATATATATTTTGTTAGGCAACTATTCAACAATATAGCACATGTCATTCTACATATATATTATATTGTTAATCATTGTTACTATATACTACATACTATTCGCCATATCTCCCAAAGTTATTTACATATTTTGACGAAATAAAGCTAAAATTGAAGAGGAAACCCCTCCATTTTGTACGGTTGCGCTAAGGTCCTTTGCCCTTGAAGAAACGTTAAAATTCCTCCTATAAGGTTTGTTTCTCTTTTTTAGTTTTTTCAAAATAAAACAGATTCGATTCCATTATATGTGGCTTTGACACACCATACTGTGGTTAACGAATGATAAAAGAGGAATATGTTACTGTGCCATTCAGAAGTACATACAGGGCATACGTTAATATATACACTTTCTTCACATTTAGAAAACAAATTTATACTTTCTGTACTTCAAAGCTGAATTTTGCATCACCATGTATATTTTTTCCAAATCTCAACCAAATATGCTAACTAAATGTTCTACACATCATCACGGGAAAATAAATGCACAAATTACTACAAACTGCACTAAAAAATGAACGTTGTACCTGTTGCTTTAGAAGAAATAGTTAACCCTCTCACGGCAGATGAGACCACGTGACACTCGTTGTAACTCGAAAATGTATGGCTTCAACCACTAATTTCTTCAATTTTTTTAAAAACTCTCCTATTTGGTATATATATGTTGTTAGGCAACTATTCAACAATATAGCATATGTCATTCTACATATATATTATATTGTTATCCATTGTTACTATATACTACATACTATTCGCCATATCTCCCAAAGTTATTTACATATTTTGACGAAATAAAGCTAAAATTGAAGAGGAAACCCCTCCATTTTGTACGGTTGCGCTAAGGTCCTTTGCCCTTGAAGAAACGTTAAAATTCCTCCTATACGGTTTGTTTCTCTTTTTTAGTTTTTTCAAAATAAAACAGATTCGATTCCATTATATGTGGCTTTGACACACCATACTGTGGTTAACGAATGATAAAAGAGGAATATGTTACTGTGCCATTCAGAAGTACATACAGGGCATTCGTTAATATATGCACTTTCTTCACATTTTGAAAACCAATTTATACTTTCTGTACTACAAAGCTGAATTATGCATCAACCTGTATATTTTTTCCAAATCTCAACTAATTATGCTAACTAAATGTTCTACACATCATCACGGGAAAATAAATGCACAAATTACTACAAACTGCATTAAAAAATGAACGTTGTACCTGTTGCTTTAGAAGAAATAGTTAACCCTCTCACGGCTGATGAGACCACGTGACACTCGTTGTAACTGGAAAATGTATGGCTTCAACCACTAATTTCCTCAATTTTTTTAAAAACTCTCCTATTTGGTATATATATGTTGTTAGGCAACTATTCAACAATATAGCATATGTCATTCTACATATATATTATATTGTTATCCATTGTTACTATATACTACATACTATTCGCCATATCTCCCAAAGTTATTTACATATTTTGACGAAATAAAGCTCAAATTGAAGAGCAAACCTATCCATTTTGTACGGTTGCGATAAAGGTCCTTTGCTATTGAAAAAACGTTAAAATTCCTCTTATAACGTTTGTTTCTCTTTTTTAGTTTTTTTCAAAATAAAACATATTCGATTCCATTATATGTGGCTTTGACACACCATACTGTGGTTAACGAATGATAAAAGAGAAATATGTTACTGTACCATTCAGAAGTACATACAGGGCATACGTTAATATATACACTTTCTTCACATTTAGAAAACAAATTTATACTTTCTGTACTTCAAAGCTGAATTTTGCATCACCATGTATATTTTTTCCAAATCTCAACCAAATATGCTAACTAAATGTTCTACACATCATCACGGGAAAATAAATGCACAAATTACTACAAACTGCACTAAAAATTAACGTTGTACCTGGTGCTTTAGAAGAAATAGTTAACCCTCTCACGGCTGATGAGACCACGTGACACTCGTTGTAACTGGAAAATGTATGGCTTCAACCACTAATTTCTTCAATTTTTTTAAAAACTCTAATATTTGGTATATATATTTTGTTAGGCAACTATTCAACAATATAGCACATGTCATTCTACATATATATTATATTGTTAATCATTGTTACTATATACTACATACTATTCGCCATATCTCCCAAAGTTATTTACATATTTTGACGAAATAAAGCTCAAATTGAAGAGGAAACCCCTCCATTTTGTACGGTTGCGCTAAGGTCCTTTGCCCTTGAAGAAACGTTAAAATTCCTCCTATAAGGTTTGTTTCTCTTTTTTAGTTTTTTCAAAATAAAACAGATTCGATTCCATTATATGTGGCTTTGACACACCATACTGTGGTTAACGAATGATAAAAGAGGAATATGTTACTGTGCCATTCAGAAGTACATACAGGGCATTCTTTAATATATGCACTTTCTTCACATTTTGAAAACCAATTTATACTTTCTGTACTACAAAGCTGAATTTTGCATCACTCTGTATATTTTTTCCAAATCTCAACTAAATATGCTAACTAAATGTTCTACACATCATCAGCGGAAAATAAATGCACAAATTACTACAAACTGCACTAAAAAATGAACGTTGTACCTGTTGCTTTAGAAGAAATAGTTAACCCTCTCACGGCTGATGAGACCACGTGACACTCGTTGTAACTCGAAAATGTATGGCTTCAACCACTAATTTCTTCAATTTTTTTTAAAAACTCTCCTATTTAGTATATATATTTTGTTAGGCAACTATTCAACAATATAGCATATGTCATTCTACATATATATTATATTATTATCCATTATTACTATATACTACATACTATTCGCCATATCTCCCAAAGTTATTTACATATTTTGACGAAATAAAGCTCAAATTGAAGAGGAAACCCCTCCATTTTGTACGGTTGCGATAGAGGTCCTTTGCCCTTGAAGAGACGTTAAAATTCCTGTTAAAACGTTTGTTTCTCTTTTTTAGTTTTTTACAAAATAAAACAGATTCGATTCCATTATATGTGGCTTTGACACACCATACTGTGGTTAACGAATGATAAAAGAGGAATATGTTACTGTACCATTCAGAAGTACATACAGGACATTCGTTAATATATGCACTTTCTTCACATTTTGAAAACCAATTTATGCTTTCTGTACTACAAAGCTGAATTTTGCATCACCCTGTATATTTTTTCCAAATCTCAACCAAATATGCTAACTAAATGTTCTACACATCATCACGGGAAAATAAATGCACAAATTACTACAAACTGCATTAAAAAATGAACGTTGTACCTGTTGCTTTAGAAGAAATAGTTAACCCTCTCACGGCTGATGAGACCACGTGACACTCGTTGTAACTCGAAAATGTATGGCTTCAACCACTAATTTCCTCAATTTTTTTAAAAACTCTCCTATTTGGTATATATATGTTGTTAGGCAACTATTCAACAATATAGCATATGTCATTCTACATATATATTATATTGTTATCCATTGTTACTATATACTACATACTATTCGCCATATCTCCCAAAGTTATTTACATATTTTGACGAAATAAAGCTCAAATTGAAGAGTAAACCTATCCATTTTGTACGGTTGCGATAAAGGTCCTTTGCTATTGAAAAAACGTTAAAATTCCTCTTATAACGTTTGTTTCTCTTTTTTAGTTTTTTTCAAAATAAAACATATTCGATTCCATTATATGTGGCTTTGACACACCATACTGTGGTTATCGAATGATAAAAGAGAAATATGTTACTGTACCATTCAGAAGTACATACAGGGCATACGTTAATATATACACTTTCTTCACATTTAGAAAACAAATTTATACTTTCTGTACTTCAAAGCTGAATTTTGCATCACCATGTATATTTTTTCCAAATCTCAACCAAATATGCTAACTAAATGTTCTACACATCATCACGGGAAAATAAATGCACAAATTACTACAAACTGCACTAAAAAATGAACGTTGTACCTGGTGCTTTAGAAGAAATAGTTAACCCTCTCACGGCTGATGAGACCACGTGACACTCGTTGTAACTGGAAAATGTATGGCTTCAACCACTAATTTCTTCAATTTTTTTAAAAACTCTAATATTTGGTATATATATTTTGTTAGGCAACTATTCAACAATATAGCACATGTCATTCTACATATATATTATATTGTTAATCATTGTTACTATATACTACATACTATTCGCCATATCTCCCAAAGTTATTTACATATTTTGACGAAATAAAGCTAAAATTGAAGAGGAAACCCCTCCATTTTGTACGGTTGCGCTAAGGTCCTTTGCCCTTGAAGAAACGTTAAAATTCCTCCTATAAGGTTTGTTTCTCTTTTTTAGTTTTTTCAAAATAAAACAGATTCGATTCCATTATATGTGGCTTTGACACACCATACTGTGGTTAACGAATGATAAAAGAGGAATATGTTACTGTGCCATTCAGAAGTACATACAGGGCATTCTTTAATATATGCACTTTCTTCACATTTTGAAAACCAATTTATACTTTCTGTACTACAAAGCTGAATTTTGCATCACTCTGTATATTTTTTCCAAATCTCAACTAAATATGCTAACTAAATGTTCTACACATCATCAGCGGAAAATAAATGCACAAATTACTACAAACTGCACTAAAAAATGAACGTTGTACCTGTTGCTTTAGAAGAAATAGTTAACCCTCTCACGGCTGATGAGACCACGTGACACTCGTTGTAACTCGAAAATGTATGGCTTCAACCACTAATTTCTTCAATTTTTTTTAAAAACTCTCCTATTTAGTATATATATTTTGTTAGGCAACTATTCAACAATATAGCATATGTCATTCTACATATATATTATATTATTATCCATTATTACTATATACTACATACTATTCGCCATATCTCCCAAAGTTATTTACATATTTTGACGAAATAAAGCTCAAATTGAAGAGGAAACCCCTCCATTTTGTACGGTTGCGATAGAGGTCCTTTGCCCTTGAAGAGACGTTAAAATTCCTGTTAAAACGTTTGTTTCTCTTTTTTAGTTTTTTACAAAATAAAACAGATTCGATTCCATTATATGTGGCTTTGACACACCATACTGTGGTTAACGAATGATAAAAGAGGAATATGTTACTGTACCATTCAGAAGTACATACAGGACATTCGTTAATATATGCACTTTCTTCACATTTTGAAAACCAATTTATGCTTTCTGTACTACAAAGCTGAATTTTGCATCACCCTGTATATTTTTTCCAAATCTCAACCAAATATGCTAACTAAATGTTCTACACATCATCACGGGAAAATAAATGCACAAATTACTACAAACTGCACTAAAAAATGAACGTTGTACCTGTTGCTTTAGAAGAAATAGTTAACCCTCTCACGGCAGATGAGACCACGTGACACTCGTTGTAACTCGAAAATGTATGGCTTCAACCACTAATTTCTTCAATTTTTTTAAAAACTCTCCTATTTGGTATATATATGTTGTTAGGCAACTATTCAACAATATAGCATATGTCATTCTACATATATATTATATTGTTATCCATTGTTACTATATACTACATACTATTCGCCATATCTCCCAAAGTTATTTACATATTTTGACGAAATAAAGCTCAAATTGAAGAGGAAACCCCTCCATTTTGTACGGTTGCGCTAAGGTCCTTTGCCCTTGAAGAAACGTTAAAATTCCTCCTATACGGTTTGTTTCTCTTTTTTAGTTTTTTCAAAATAAAACAGATTCGATTCCATTATATGTGGCTTTCACACACCATACTGTGGTTAACGAATGATAAAAGAGGAATATGTTACTGTGCCATTCAGAAGTACATACAGGGCATTCGTTAATATATGCACTTTCTTCACATTTTGAAAACCAATTTATACTTTCTGTACTACAAAGCTGAATTTTGCATCACCCTGTATATTTTTTCCAAATCTCAACTAATTATGCTAACTAAATGTTCTACACATCATCACGGGAAAATAAATGCACAAATTACTACAAACTGCATTAAAAAATGAACGTTGTACCTGTTGCTTTAGAAGAAATAGTTAACCCTCTCACGGCTGATGAGACCACGTGACACTCGTTGTAACTGGAAAATGTATGGCTTCAACCACTAATTTCCTCAATTTATTTAAAAACTCTCCTATTTGGTATATATATGTTGTTAGGCAACTATTCAACAATATAGCATATGTCATTCTACATATATATTATATTGTTATCCATTGTTACTATATACTCCATACTATTCGCCATATCTCCCAAAGTTATTTACATATTTTGACGAAATAAAGCTCAAATTGAAGAGTAAACCTATCCATTTTGTACGGTTGCGATAAAGGTCCTTTGCTATTGAAAAAACGTTAAAATTCCTCTTATAACGTTTGTTTCTCTTTTTTAGTTTTTTTCAAAATAAAACATATTCGATTCCATTATATGTGGCTTTGACACACCATACTGTGGTTAACGAATGATAAAAGAGAAATATGTTACTGTACCATTCAGAAGTACATACAGGGCATACGTTAATATATACACTTTCTTCACATTTAGAAAACAAATTTATACTTTCTGTACTTCAAAGCTGAATTTTGCATCACCATGTATATTTTTTCCAAATCTCAACCAAATATGCTAACTAAATGTTCTACACATCATCACGGGAAAATAAATGCACAAATTACTACAAACTGCACTAAAAAATGAACGTTGTACCTGGTGCTTTAGAAGAAATAGTTAACCCTCTCACGGCTGATGAGACCACGTGACACTCGTTGTAACTGGAAAATGTATGGCTTCAACCACTAATTTCTTCAATTTTTTTAAAAACTCTAATATTTGGTATATATATTTTGTTAGGCAACTATTCAACAATATAGCACATGTCATTCTACATATATATTATATTGTTAATCATTGTTACTATATACTACATACTATTCGCCATATCTCCCAAAGTTATTTACATATTTTGACGAAATAAAGCTAAAATTGAAGAGGAAACCCCTCCATTTTGTACGGTTGCGCTAAGGTCCTTTGCCCTTGAAGAAACGTTAAAATTCCTCCTATAAGGTTTGTTTCTCTTTTTTAGTTTTTTCAAAATAAAACAGATTCGATTCCATTATATGTGGCTTTGACACACCATACTGTGGTTAACGAATGATAAAAGAGGAATATGTTACTGTGCCATTCAGAAGTACATACAGGGCATTCTTTAATATATGCACTTTCTTCACATTTTGAAAACCAATTTATACTTTCTGTACTACAAAGCTGAATTTTGCATCACTCTGTATATTTTTTCCAAATCTCAACTAAATATGCTAACTAAATGTTCTACACATCATCAGCGGAAAATAAATGCACAAATTACTACAAACTGCACTAAAAAATGAACGTAGTACCTGTTGCTTTAGAAGAAATAGTTAACCCTCTCACGGCTGATGAGACCACGTGACACTCGTTGTAACTCGAAAATGTATGGCTTCAACCACTAATTTCTTCAATTTTTTTTAAAAACTCTCCTATTTAGTATATATATTTTGTTAGGCAACTATTCAACAATATAGCATATGTCATTCTACATATATATTATATTATTATCCATTATTACTATATACTACATACTATTCGCCATATCTCCCAAAGTTATTTACATATTTTGACGAAATAAAGCTCAAATTGAAGAGGAAACCCCTCCATTTTGTACGGTTGCGATAGAGGTCCTTTGCCCTTGAAGAGACGTTAAAATTCCTGTTAAAACGTTTGTTTCTCTTTTTTAGTTTTTTACAAAATAAAACAGATTCGATTCCATTATATGTGGCTTTGACACACCATACTGTGGTTAACGAATGATAAAAGAGGAATATGTTACTGTACCATTCAGAAGTACATACAGGACATTCGTTAATATATGCACTTTCTTCACATTTTGAAAACCAATTTATGCTTTCTGTACTACAAAGCTGAATTTTGCATCACCCTGTATATTTTTTCCAAATCTCAACCAAATATGCTAACTAAATGTTCTACACATCATCACGGGAAAATAAATGCACAAATTACTACAAACTGCACTAAAAAATGAACGTTGTACCTGTTGCTTTAGAAGAAATAGTTAACCCTCTCACGGCAGATGAGACCACGTGACACTCGTTGTAACTCGAAAATGTATGGCTTCAACCACTAATTTCTTCAATTTATTTAAAAACTCTCCTATTTGGTATATATATGTTGTTAGGCAACTATTCAACAATATAGCATATGTCATTCTACATATATATTATATTGTTATCCATTGTTACTATATACTACATACTATTCGCCATATCTCCCAAAGTTATTTACATATTTTGACGAAATAAAGCTAAAATTGAAGAGGAAACCCCTCCATTTTGTACGGTTGCGCTAAGGTCCTTTGCCCTTGAAGAAACGTTAAAATTCCTCCTATACGGTTTGTTTCTCTTTTTTAGTTTTTTCAAAATAAAACAGATTCGATTCCATTATATGTGGCTTTGACACACCATACTGTGGTTAACGAATGATAAAAGAGGAATATGTTACTGTGCCATTCAGAAGTACATACAGGGCATTCGTTAATATATGCACTTTCTTCACATTTTGAAAACAAATTTATACTTTCTGTACTACAAAGCTGAATTTTGCATCACCCTGTATATTTTTTCCAAATCTCAACTAATTATGCTAACTAAATGTTCTACACATCATCACGGGAAAATAAATGCACAAATTACTACAAACTGCATTAAAAAATGAACGTTGTACCTGTTGCTTTAGAAGAAATAGTTAACCCTCTCACGGCTGATGAGACCACGTGACACTCGTTGTAACTGGAAAATGTATGGCTTCAACCACTAATTTCCTCAATTTTTTTAAAAACTCTCCTATTTGGTATATATATGTTGTTAGGCAACTATTCAACAATATAGCATATGTCATTCTACATATATATTATATTGTTATCCATTGTTACTATATACTACATACTATTCGCCATATCTCCCAAAGTTATTTACATATTTTGACGAAATAAAGCTCAAATTGAAGAGTAAACCTATCCATTTTGTACGGTTGCGATAAAGGTCCTTTGCTATTGAAAAAACGTTAAAATTCCTCTTATAACGTTTGTTTCTCTTTTTTAGTTTTTTTCAAAATAAAACATATTCGATTCCATTATATGTGGCTTTGACACACCATACTGTGGTTAACGAATGATAAAAGAGAAATATGTTACTGTACCATTCAGAAGTACATACAGGGCATACGTTAATATATACACTTTCTTCACATTTAGAAAACAAATTTATACTTTCTGTACTTCAAAGCTGAATTTTGCATCACCATGTATATTTTTTCCAAATCTCAACCAAATATGCTAACTAAATGTTCTACACATCATCACGGGAAAATAAATGCACAAATTACTACAAACTGCACTAAAAAATGAACGTTGTACCTGGTGCTTTAGAAGAAATAGTTAACCCTCTCACGGCTGATGAGACCACGTGACACTCGTTGTAACTGGAAAATGTATGGCTTCAACCACTAATTTCTTCAATTTTTTTAAAAACTCTAATATTTGGTATATATATTTTGTTAGGCAACTATTCAACAATATAGCACATGTCATTCTACATATATATTATATTGTTAATCATTGTTACTATATACTACATACTATTCGCCATATCTCCCAAAGTTATTTACATATTTTGACGAAATAAAGCTAAAATTGAAGAGGAAACCCCTCCATTTTGTACGGTTGCGCTAAGGTCCTTTGCCCTTGAAGAGACGTTAAAATTCCTGTTAAAACGTTTGTTTCTCTTTTTTAGTTTTTTCAAAATAAAACAGATTCGATTCCATTATATGTGGCTTGGACACACCATACTGTGGTTAACGAATGATAAAAGAGGAATATGTTACTGTGCCATTCAGAAGTACATACAGGGCATTCTTTAATATATGCACTTTCTTCACATTTTGAAAACCAATTTATACTTTCTGTACTACAAAGCTGAATTTTGCATCACTCTGTATATTTTTTCCAAATCTCAACTAAATATGCTAACTAAATGTTCTACACATCATCAGCGGAAAATAAATGCACAAATTACTACAAACTGCACTAAAAAATGAACGTAGTACCTGTTGCTTTAGAAGAAATAGTTAACCCTCTCACGGCTGATGAGACCACGTGACACTCGTTGTAACTCGAAAATGTATGGCTTCAACCACTAATTTCTTCAATTTTTTTTAAAAACTCTCCTATTTAGTATATATATTTTGTTAGGCAACTATTCAACAATATAGCATATGTCATTCTACATATATATTATATTATTATCCATTATTACTATATACTACATACTATTCGCCATATCTCCCAAAGTTATTTACATATTTTGACGAAATAAAGCTCAAATTGAAGAGGAAACCCCTCCATTTTGTACGGTTGCGATAGAGGTCCTTTGCCCTTGAAGAGACGTTAAAATTCCTGTTAAAACGTTTGTTTCTCTTTTTTAGTTTTTTACAAAATAAAACAGATTCGATTCCATTATATGTGGCTTTGACACACCATACTGTGGTTAACGAATGATAAAAGAGGAATATGTTACTGTACCATTCAGAAGTACATACAGGACATTCGTTAATATATGCACTTTCTTCACATTTTGAAAACCAATTTATGCTTTCTGTACTACAAAGCTGAATTTTGCATCACCCTGTATATTTTTTCCAAATCTCAACCAAATATGCTAACTAAATGTTCTACACATCATCACGGGAAAATAAATGCACAAATTACTACAAACTGCACTAAAAAATGAACGTTGTACCTGTTGCTTTAGAAGAAATAGTTAACCCTCTCACGGCAGATGAGACCACGTGACACTCGTTGTAACTCGAAAATGTATGGCTTCAACCACTAATTTCTTCAATTTTTTTAAAAACTCTCCTATTTGGTATATATATGTTGTTAGGCAACTATTCAACAATATAGCATATGTCATTCTACATATATATTATATTGTTATCCATTGTTACTATATACTACATACTATTCGCCATATCTCCCAAAGTTATTTACATATTTTGACGAAATAAAGCTCAAATTGAAGAGGAAACCCCTCCATTTTGTACGGTTGCGCTAAGGTCCTTTGCCCTTGAAGAAACGTTAAAATTCCTCCTATACGGTTTGTTTCTCTTTTTTAGTTTTTTCAAAATAAAACAGATTCGATTCCATTATATGTGGCTTTGACACACCATACTGTGGTTAACGAATGATAAAAGAGAAATATGTTACTGTACCATTCAGAAGTACATACAGGGCATACGTTAATATATACACTTTCTTCACATTTAGAAAACAAATTTATACTTTCTGTACTTCAAAGCTGAATTTTGCATCACCATGTATATTTTTTCCAAATCTCAACTAATTATGCTAACTAAATGTTCTACACATCATCACGGGAAAATAAATGCACAAATTACTACAAACTGCACTAAAAAATGAACGTTGTACCTGGTGCTTTAGAAGAAATAGTTAACCCTCTCACGGCTGATGAGACCACGTGACACTCGTTGTAACTGGAAAATGTATGGCTTCAACCACTAATTTCTTCAATTTTTTTAAAAACTCTAATATTTGGTATATATATTTTGTTAGGCAACTATTCAACAATATAGCACATGTCATTCTACATATATATTATATTGTTAATCATTGTTACTATATACTACATACTATTCGCCATATCTCCCAAAGTTATTTACATATTTTGACGAAATAAAGCTAAAATTGAAGAGGAAACCCCTCCATTTTGTACGGTTGCGCTAAGGTCCTTTGCCCTTGAAGAGACGTTAAAATTCCTGTTAAAACGTTTGTTTCTCTTTTTTAGTTTTTTCAAAATAAAACAGATTCGATTCCATTATATGTGGCTTGGACACACCATACTGTGGTTAACGAATGATAAAAGAGGAATATGTTACTGTGCCATTCAGAAGTACATACAGGGCATTCTTTAATATATGCACTTTCTTCACATTTTGAAAACCAATTTATACTTTCTGTACTACAAAGCTGAATTTTGCATCACTCTGTATATTTTTTCCAAATCTCAACTAAATATGCTAACTAAATGTTCTACACATCATCAGCGGAAAATAAATGCACAAATTACTACAAACTGCACTAAAAAATGAACGTAGTACCTGTTGCTTTAGAAGAAATAGTTAACCCTCTCACGGCTGATGAGACCACGTGACACTCGTTGTAACTCGAAAATGTATGGCTTCAACCACTAATTTCTTCAATTTTTTTTAAAAACTCTCCTATTTAGTATATATATTTTGTTAGGCAACTATTCAACAATATAGCATATGTCATTCTACATATATATTATATTATTATCCATTATTACTATATACTACATACTATTCGCCATATCTCCCAAAGTTATTTACATATTTTGACGAAATAAAGCTCAAATTGAAGAGGAAACCCCTCCATTTTGTACGGTTGCGATAGAGGTCCTTTGCCCTTGAAGAGACGTTAAAATTCCTGTTAAAACGTTTGTTTCTCTTTTTTAGTTTTTTACAAAATAAAACAGATTCGATTCCATTATATGTGGCTTTGACACACCATACTGTGGTTAACGAATGATAAAAGAGGAATATGTTACTGTACCATTCAGAAGTACATACAGGACATTCGTTAATATATGCACTTTCTTCACATTTTGAAAACCAATTTATGCTTTCTGTACTACAAAGCTGAATTTTGCATCACCCTGTATATTTTTTCCAAATCTCAACCAAATATGCTAACTAAATGTTCTACACATCATCACGGGAAAATAAATGCACAAATTACTACAAACTGCACTAAAAAATGAACGTTGTACCTGTTGCTTTAGAAGAAATAGTTAACCCTCTCACGGCAGATGAGACCACGTGACACTCGTTGTAACTCGAAAATGTATGGCTTCAACCACTAATTTCTTCAATTTTTTTAAAAACTCTCCTATTTGGTATATATATGTTGTTAGGCAACTATTCAACAATATAGCATATGTCATTCTACATATATATTATATTGTTATCCATTGTTACTATATACTACATACTATTCGCCATATCTCCCAAAGTTATTTACATATTTTGACGAAATAAAGCTCAAATTGAAGAGGAAACCCCTCCATTTTGTACGGTTGCGCTAAGGTCCTTTGCCCTTGAAGAAACGTTAAAATTCCTCCTATACGGTTTGTTTCTCTTTTTTAGTTTTTTCAAAATAAAACAGATTCGATTCCAATATATGTGGCTTTCACACACCATACTGTGGTTAACGAATGATAAAAGAATAATATGTTAGTGTGCCATTCAGAAGTACATACAGGGCGTTCGTTAATATATGCACTTTCTTCACATTTTGAAAACCAATTTATACTTTCTGTACTACAAAGCTGAATTTTGCATCACCCTGTATATTTTTTCCAAATCTCAACTAATTATGCTAACTAAATGTTCTACACATCATCACGGGAAAATAAATGCACAAATTACTACAAACTGCATTAAAAAATGAACGTTGTACCTGTTGCTTTAGAAGAAATAGTTAACCCTCTCACGGCTGATGAGACCACGTGACACTCGTTGTAACTGGAAAATGTATGGCTTCAACCACTAATTTCCTCAATTTTTTTAAAAACTCTCCTATTTGGTATATATATGTTGTTAGGCAACTATTCAACAATATAGCATATGTCATTCTACATATATATTATATTATTATCCATTATTACTATATACTACATACTATTCGCCATATCTCCCAAAGTTATTTACATATTTTGACGAAATAAAGCTCAAATTGAAGAGGAAACCCCTCCATTTTGTACGGTTGCGATAGAGGTCCTTTGCCCTTGAAGAGACGTTAAAATTCCTGTTAAAACGTTTGTTTCTCTTTTTTAGTTTTTTACAAAATAAAACAGATTCGATTCCATTATATGTGGCTTTGACACACCATACTGTGGTTAACGAATGATAAAAGAGGAATATGTTACTGTACCATTCAGAAGTACATACAGGACATTCGTTAATATATGCACTTTCTTCACATTTTGAAAACCAATTTATGCTTTCTGTACTACAAAGCTGAATTTTGCATCACCCTGTATATTTTTTCCAAATCTCAACCAAATATGCTAACTAAATGTTCTACACATCATCACGGGAAAATAAATGCACAAATTACTACAAACTGCACTAAAAAATGAACGTTGTACCTGTTGCTTTAGAAGAAATAGTTAACCCTCTCACGGCAGATGAGACCACGTGACACTCGTTGTAACTCGAAAATGTATGGCTTCAACCACTAATTTCTTCAATTTTTTTAAAAACTCTCCTATTTGGTATATATATGTTGTTAGGCAACTATTCAACAATATAGCATATGTCATTCTACATATATATTATATTGTTATCCATTGTTACTATATACTACATACTATTCGCCATATCTCCCAAAGTTATTTACATATTTTGACGAAATAAAGCTAAAATTGAAGAGGAAACCCCTCCATTTTGTACGGTTGCGCTAAGGTCCTTTGCCCTTGAAGAAACGTTAAAATTCCTCCTATACGGTTTGTTTCTCTTTTTTAGTTTTTTCAAAATAAAACAGATTCGATTCCATTATATGTGGCTTTCACACACCATACTGTGGTTAACGAATGATAAAAGAGGAATATGTTACTGTGCCATTCAGAAGTACTTACAGGGCATTCGTTAATATATGCACTTTCTTCACATTTTGAAAACCAATTTATACTTTCTGTACTACAAAGCTGAATTTTGCATCACCCTGTATATTTTTTCCAAATCTCAACTAATTATGCTAACTAAATGTTCTACACATCATCACGGGAAAATAAATGCACAAATTACTACAAACTGCATTAAAAAATGAACGTTGTACCTGTTGCTTTAGAAGAAATAGTTAACCCTCTCACGGCTGATGAGACCACGTGACACTCGTTGTAACTGGAAAATGTATGGCTTCAACCACTAATTTCCTCAATTTTTTTAAAAACTCTCCTATTTGGTATATATATGTTGTTAGGCAACTATTCAACAATATAGCATATGTCATTCTACATATATATTATATTGTTATCCATTGTTACTATATACTACATACTATTCGCCATATCTCCCAAAGTTATTTACATATTTTGACGAAATAAAGCTCAAATTGAAGAGTAAACCTATCCATTTTGTACGGTTGCGATAAAGGTCCTTTGCTATTGAAAAAACGTTAAAATTCCTCTTATAACGTTTGTTTCTCTTTTTTAGTTTTTTTCAAAATAAAACATATTCGATTCCATTATATGTGGCTTTGACACACCATACTGTGGTTAACGAATGATAAAAGAGAAATATGTTACTGTACCATTCAGAAGTACATACAGGGCATACGTTAATATATACACTTTCTTCACATTTAGAAAACAAATTTATACTTTCTGTACTTCAAAGCTGAATTTTGCATCACCATGTATATTTTTTCCAAATCTCAACCAAATATGCTAACTAAATGTTCTACACATCATCACGGGAAAATAAATGCACAAATTACTACAAACTGCACTAAAAAATGAACGTTGTACCTGGTGCTTTAGAAGAAATAGTTAACCCTCTCACGGCTGATGAGACCACGTGACACTCGTTGTAACTGGAAAATGTATGGCTTCAACCACTAATTTCTTCAATTTTTTTAAAAACTCTAATATTTGGTATATATATTTTGTTAGGCAACTATTCAACAATATAGCACATGTCATTCTACATATATATTATATTGTTAATCATTGTTACTATATACTACATACTATTCGCCATATCTCCCAAAGTTATTTACATATTTTGACGAAATAAAGCTAAAATTGAAGAGGAAACCCCTCCATTTTGTACGGTTGCGACAGAGGTCCTTTGCCCTTGAAGAAACGTTAAAATTCCTCCTATAAGGTTTGTTTCTCTTTTTTAGTTTTTTCAAAATAAAACAGATTCGATTCCATTATATGTGGCTTTGACACACCATACTGTGGTTAACGAATGATAAAAGAGGAATATGTTACTGTGCCATTCAGAAGTACATACAGGGCATTCTTTAATATATGCACTTTCTTCACATTTTGAAAACCAATTTATACTTTCTGTACTACAAAGCTGAATTTTGCATCACTCTGTATATTTTTTCCAAATCTCAACTAAATATGCTAACTAAATGTTCTACACATCATCAGCGGAAAATAAATGCACAAATTACTACAAACTGCACTAAAAAATGAACGTAGTACCTGTTGCTTTAGAAGAAATAGTTAACCCTCTCACGGCTGATGAGACCACGTGACACTCGTTGTAACTCGAAAATGTATGGCTTCAACCACTAATTTCTTCAATTTTTTTTAAAAACTCTCCTATTTAGTATATATATTTTGTTAGGCAACTATTCAACAATATAGCATATGTCATTCTACATATATATTATATTATTATCCATTATTACTATATACTACATACTATTCGCCATATCTCCCAAAGTTATTTACATATTTTGACGAAATAAAGCTCAAATTGAAGAGGAAACCCCTCCATTTTGTACGGTTGCGATAGAGGTCCTTTGCCCTTGAAGAGACGTTAAAATTCCTGTTAAAACGTTTGTTTCTCTTTTTTAGTTTTTTACAAAATAAAACAGATTCGATTCCATTATATGTGGCTTTGACACACCATACTGTGGTTAACGAATGATAAAAGAGGAATATGTTACTGTACCATTCAGAAGTACATACAGGACATTCGTTAATATATGCACTTTCTTCACATTTTGAAAACCAATTTATGCTTTCTGTACTACAAAGCTGAATTTTGCATCACCCTGTATATTTTTTCCAAATCTCAACCAAATATGCTAACTAAATGTTCTACACATCATCACGGGAAAATAAATGCACAAATTACTACAAACTGCACTAAAAAATGAACGTTGTACCTGTTGCTTTAGAAGAAATAGTTAACCCTCTCACGGCAGATGAGACCACGTGACACTCGTTGTAACTCGAAAATGTATGGCTTCAACCACTAATTTCTTCAATTTTTTTAAAAACTCTCCTATTTGGTATATATATGTTGTTAGGCAACTATTCAACAATATAGCATATGTCATTCTACATATATATTATATTGTTATCCATTGTTACTATATACTACATACTATTCGCCATATCTCCCAAAGTTATTTACATATTTTGACGAAATAAAGCTCAAATTGAAGAGGAAACCCCTCCATTTTGTACGGTTGCGCTAAGGTCCTTTGCCCTTGAAGAAACGTTAAAATTCCTCCTATACGGTTTGTTTCTCTTTTTTAGTTTTTTCAAAATAAAACAGATTCGATTCCAATATATGTGGCTTTCACACACCATACTGTGGTTAACGAATGATAAAAGAATAATATGTTAGTGTGCCATTCAGAAGTACATACAGGGCATTCGTTAATATATGCACTTTCTTCACATTTTGAAAACCAATTTATACTTTCTGTACTACAAAGCTGAATTTTGCATCACCCTGTATATTTTTTCCAAATCTCAACTAATTATGCTAACTGAATGTTCTACACATCATCACGGGAAAATAAATGCACAAATTACTACAAACTGCATTAAAAAATGAACGTTGTACCTGTTGCTTTAGAAGAAATAGTTAACCCTCTCACGGCTGATGAGACCACGTGACACTCGTTGTAACTGGAAAATGTATGGCTTCAACCACTAATTTCCTCAATTTTTTTAAAAACTCTCCTATTTGGTATATATATGTTGTTAGGCAACTATTCAACAATATAGCATATGTCATTCTACATATATATTATATTATTATCCATTATTACTATATACTACATACTATTCGCCATATCTCCCAAAGTTATTTACATATTTTGACGAAATAAAGCTCAAATTGAAGAGGAAACCCCTCCATTTTGTACGGTTGCGATAGAGGTCCTTTGCCCTTGAAGAGACGTTAAAATTCCTGTTAAAACGTTTGTTTCCCTTTTTTAGTTTTTTACAAAATAAAACAGATTCGATTCCATTATATGTGGCTTTGACACACCATACTGTGGTTAACGAATGATAAAAGAGGAATATGTTACTGTACCATTCAGAAGTACATACAGGACATTCGTTAATATATGCACTTTCTTCACATTTTGAAAACCAATTTATGCTTTCTGTACTACAAAGCTGAATTTTGCATCACCCTGTATATTTTTTCCAAATCTCAACCAAATATGCTAACTAAATGTTCTACACATCATCACGGGAAAATAAATGCACAAATTACTACAAACTGCACTAAAAAATGAACGTTGTACCTGTTGCTTTAGAAGAAATAGTTAACCCTCTCACGGCAGATGAGACCACGTGACACTCGTTGTAACTCGAAAATGTATGGCTTCAACCACTAATTTCTTCAATTTTTTTAAAAACTCTCCTATTTGGTATATATATGTTGTTAGGCAACTATTCAACAATATAGCATATGTCATTCTACATATATATTATATTGTTATCCATTGTTACTATATACTACATACTATTCGCCATATCTCCCAAAGTTATTTACATATTTTGACGAAATAAAGCTAAAATTGAAGAGGAAACCCCTCCATTTTGTACGGTTGCGCTAAGGTCCTTTGCCCTTGAAGAAACGTTAAAATTCCTCCTATACGGTTTGTTTCTCTTTTTTAGTTTTTTCAAAATAAAACAGATTCGATTCCATTATATGTGGCTTTCACACACCATACTGTGGTTAACGAATGATAAAAGAGGAATATGTTACTGTGCCATTCACAAGTACATACAGGGCATTCGTTAATATATGCACTTTCTTCACATTTTGAAAACCAATTTATACTTTCTGTACTACAAAGCTGAATTTTGCATCACCCTGTATATTTTTTCCAAATCTCAACTAATTATGCTAACTAAATGTTCTACACATCATCACGGGAAAATAAATGCACAAATTACTACAAACTGCATTAAAAAATGAACGTTGTACCTGTTGCTTTAGAAGAAATAGTTAACCCTCTCACGGCTGATGAGACCACGTGACACTCGTTGTAACTGGAAAATGTATGGCTTCAACCACTAATTTCCTCAATTTTTTTAAAAACTCTCCTATTTGGTATATATATGTTGTTAGGCAACTATTCAACAATATAGCATATGTCATTCTACATATATATTATATTGTTATCCATTGTTACTATATACTACATACTATTCGCCATATCTCCCAAAGTTATTTACATATTTTGACGAAATAAAGCTCAAATTGAAGAGCAAACCTATCCATTTTGTACGGTTGCGATAAAGGTCCTTTGCTATTGAAAAAACGTTAAAATTCCTCTTATAACGTTTGTTTCTCTTTTTTAGTTTTTTTCAAAATAAAACATATTCGATTCCATTATATGTGGCTTTGACACACCATACTGTGGTTAACGAATGATAAAAGAGAAATATGTTACTGTACCATTCAGAAGTACATACAGGGCATACGTTAATATATACACTTTCTTCACATTTAGAAAACAAATTTATACTTTCTGTACTTCAAAGCTGAATTTTGCATCACCATGTATATTTTTTCCAAATCTCAACCAAATATGCTAACTAAATGTTCTACACATCATCACGGGAAAATAAATGCACAAATTACTACAAACTGCACTAAAAAATGAACGTTGTACCTGGTGCTTTAGAAGAAATAGTTAACCCTCTCACGGCTGATGAGACCACGTGACACTCGTTGTAACTGGAAAATGTATGGCTTCAACCACTAATTTCTTCAATTTTTTTAAAAACTCTAATATTTGGTATATATATTTTGTTAGGCAACTATTCAACAATATAGCACATGTCATTCTACATATATATTATATTGTTAATCATTGTTACTATATACTACATACTATTCGCCATATCTCCCAAAGTTATTTACATATTTTGACGAAATAAAGCTAAAATTGAAGAGGAAACCCCTCCATTTTGTACGGTTGCGCTAAGGTCCTTTGCCCTTGAAGAAACGTTAAAATTCCTCCTATAAGGTTTGTTTCTCTTTTTTAGTTTTTTCAAAATAAAACAGATTCGATTCCATTATATGTGGCTTTGACACACCATACTGTGGTTAACGAATGATAAAAGAGGAATATGTTACTGTGCCATTCAGAAGTACATACAGGGCATTCTTTAATATATGCACTTTCTTCACATTTTGAAAACCAATTTATACTTTCTGTACTACAAAGCTGAATTTTGCATCACTCTGTATATTTTTTCCAAATCTCAACTAAATATGCTAACTAAATGTTCTACACATCATCAGCGGAAAATAAATGCACAAATTACTACAAACTGCACTAAAAAATGAACGTAGTACCTGTTGCTTTAGAAGAAATAGTTAACCCTCTCACGGCTGATGAGACCACGTGACACTCGTTGTAACTCGAAAATGTATGGCTTCAACCACTAATTTCTTCAATTTTTTTTAAAAACTCTCCTATTTAGTATATATATTTTGTTAGGCAACTATTCAACAATATAGCATATGTCATTCTACATATATATTATATTATTATCCATTATTACTATATACTACATACTATTCGCCATATCTCCCAAAGTTATTTACATATTTTGACGAAATAAAGCTCAAATTGAAGAGGAAACCCCTCCATTTTGTACGGTTGCGATAGAGGTCCTTTGCCCTTGAAGAGACGTTAAAATTCCTGTTAAAACGTTTGTTTCTCTTTTTTAGTTTTTTACAAAATAAAACAGATTCGATTCCATTATATGTGGCTTTGACACACCATACTGTGGTTAACGAATGATAAAAGAGGAATATGTTACTGTACCATTCAGAAGTACATACAGGACATTCGTTAATATATGCACTTTCTTCACATTTTGAAAACCAATTTATGCTTTCTGTACTACAAAGCTGAATTTTGCATCACCCTGTATATTTTTTCCAAATCTCAACCAAATATGCTAACTAAATGTTCTACACATCATCACGGGAAAATAAATGCACAAATTACTACAAACTGCACTAAAAATGAACGTTGTACCTGTTGCTTTAGAAGAAATAGTTAACCCTCTCACGGCAGATGAGACCACGTGACACTCGTTGTAACTCGAAAATGTATGGCTTCAACCACTAATTTCTTCAATTTTTTTTAAAAACTCTCCTATTTGGTATATATATGTTGTTAGGCAACTATTCAACAATATAGCATATGTCATTCTACATATATATTATATTGTTATCCATTGTTACTATATACTACATACTATTCGCCATATCTCCCAAAGTTATTTACATATTTTGACGAAATAAAGCTCAAATTGAAGAGGAAACCCCTCCATTTTGTACGGTTGCGCTAAGGTCCTTTGCCCTTGAAGAAACGTTAAAATTCCTCCTATACGGTTTGTTTCTCTTTTTTAGTTTTTTCAAAATAAAACAGATTCGATTCCAATATATGTGGCTTTCACACACCATACTGTGGTTAACGAATGATAAAAGAATAATATGTTAGTGTGCCATTCAGAAGTACATACAGGGCATTCGTTAATATATGCACTTTCTTCACATTTTGAAAACCAATTTATACTTTCTGTACTACAAAGCTGAATTTTGCATCACCCTGTATATTTTTTCCAAATCTCAACTAATTATGCTAACTAAATGTTCTACACATCATCACGGGAAAATAAATGCACAAATTACTACAAACTGCATTAAAAAATGAACGTTGTACCTGTTGCTTTAGAAGAAATAGTTAACCCTCTCACGGCAGATGAGACCACGTGACACTCGTTGTAACTGGAAAATGTATGGCTTCAACCACTAATTTCCTCAATTTTTTTAAAACCTCTCCTATTTGGTATATATATGTTGTTAGGCAACTATTCAACAATATAGCATATGTCATTCTACATATATATTATATTGTTATCCATTGTTACTATATACTACATACTATTCGCCATATCTCCCAAAGTTATTTACATATTTTGACGAAATAAAGCTCAAATTGAAGAGGAAACCCCTCCATTTTGTACGGTTGCGATAAATGTCCTTTGCTATTGAAAAAACGTTAAAATTCCTCTTATAACGTTTGTTTCTCTTTTTTAGTTTTTTTCAAAATAAAAAAGATTCGATTCCATTATATGTGGCTTTGACACACCATACTGTGGTTAACGAATGATAAAAGAGGAATATGTTACTGTACCATTCAGAAGTACATACAGGGCATACGTTAATATATACACTTTCTTCACATTTAGAAAACAAATTTATACTTTCTGTACTTCAAAGCTGAATTTTGCATCACCATGTATATTTTTTCCAAATCTCAACCAAATATGCTAACTAAATGTTCTACACATCATCAGCGGAAAATAAATGCACAAATTACTACAAACTGCACTAAAAAATGAACGTTGTACCTGTTGCTTTAGAAGAAATAGTTAACCCTCTCACGGCAGATGAGACCACGTGACACTCGTTGTAACTCGAAAATGTATGGCTTCAACCACTAATTTCTTCAATTTTTTTAAAAACTCTCCTATTTGGTATATATATGTTGTTAGGCAACTATTCAACAATATAGCATATGTCATTCTACATATATATTATATTGTTATCCATTGTTAGTATATACTACATACTATTCGCCATATCTCCCAAAGTTATTTACATATTTTGACGAAATAAAGCTCAAATTGAAGAGGAAACCCCTCCATTTTGTACGGTTGCGATAGTGGTCCTTTGCCCTTGAAGAGACGTTAAAATTCCTGTTAAAACGTTTGTTTCTCTTTTTTAGTTTTTTACAAAATAAAACAGATTCGATTCCATTATATGTGGCTTTGACACACCATACTGTGGTTAACGAATGATAAAAGAGGAATATGTTACTGTACCATTCAGAAGTACATACAGGACATTCGTTAATATATGCACTTTCTTCACATTTTGAAAACCAATTTATGCTTTCTGTACTACAAAGCTGAATTTTGCATCACCCTGTATATTTTTTCCAAATCTCAACCAAATATGCTAACTAAATGTTCTACACATCATCACGGGAAAATAAATGCACAAATTACTACAAACTGCACTAAAAAATGAACGTTGTACCTGTTGCTTTAGAAGAAATAGTTAACCCTCTCACGGCAGATGAGACCACGTGACACTCGTTGTAACTCGAAAATGTATGGCTTCAACCACTAATTTCTTCAATTTTTTTAAAAACTCTCCTATTTGGTATATATATGTTGTTAGGCAACTATTCAACAATATAGCATATGTCATTCTACATATATATTATATTGTTATCCATTGTTACTATATACTACATACTATTCGCCATATCTCCCAAAGTTATTTACATATTTTGACGAAATAAAGCTAAAATTGAAGAGGAAACCCCTCCATTTTGTACGGTTGCGCTAAGGTCCTTTGCCCTTGAAGAAACGTTAAAATTCCTCCTATACGGTTTGTTTCTCTTTTTTAGTTTTTTCAAAATAAAACAGATTCGATTCCATTATATGTGGCTTTCACACACCATACTGTGGTTAACGAATGATAAAAGAGGAATATGTTACTGTGCCATTCAGAAGTACATACAGGGCATTCGTTAATATATGCACTTTCTTCACATTTTGAAAACCAATTTATACTTTCTGTACTACAAAGCTGAATTTTGCATCACCCTGTATATTTTTTCCAAATCTCAACTAATTATGCTAACTAAATGTTCTACACATCATCACGGGAAAATAAATGCACAAATTACTACAAACTGCATTAAAAAATGAACGTTGTACCTGTTGCTTTAGAAGAAATAGTTAACCCTCTCACGGCTGATGAGACCACGTGACACTCGTTGTAACTCGAAAATGTATGGCTTCAACCACTAATTTCCTCAATTTTTTTAAAAACTCTCCTATTTGGTATATATATGTTGTTAGGCAACTATTCAACAATATAGCATATGTCATTCTACATATATATTATATTGTTATCCATTGTTACTATATACTACATACTATTCGCCATATCTCCCAAAGTTATTTACATATTTTGACGAAATAAAGCTCAAATTGAAGAGCAAACCTATCCATTTTGTACGGTTGCGATAAAGGTCCTTTGCTATTGAAAAAACGTTAAAATTCCTCTTATAACGTTTGTTTCTCATTTTTAGTTTTTTTCAAAATAAAACATATTCGATTCCATTATATGTCTCTTTGACACACCATACTGTGGTTAACGAATGATAAAAGAGAAATATGTTACTGTACCATTCAGAAGTACATACAGGGCATTCGTTAATATATACACTTTCTTCACATTTAGAAAACAAATTTATACTTTCTGTACTTCAAAGCTGAATTTTGCATCACCCTGTATATTTTTTCCAAATCTCAACCAAATATGCTAACTAAATGTTCTACACATCATCACGGGAAAATAAATGCACAAATTACTACAAACTGCACTAAAAAATGAACGTTGTACCTGTTGCTTTAGAAGAAATAGTTAACCCTCTCACGGCTGATGAGACCACGTGACACTCGTTGTAACTGGAAAATGTATGGCTTCAACCACTAATTTCTTCAATTTTTTTAAAAACTCTAATATTTGGTATATATATGTTGTTAGGCAACTATTCAACAATATAGCATATGTCATTCTACATATATATTATATTGTTAATCATTGTTACTATATACTACATACTATTCGCCATATCTCCCAAAGTTATTTACATATTTTGACGAAATAAAGCTCAAATTGAAGAGCAGACCTATCCATTTTGTACGGTTGCGATAAAGGTCCTTTGCCGTTGAAGAAACGTTAAAATTCCTCTTATAACGTTTGTTTCTCTTTTTTAGTTTTTTTCAAAATAAAAAAGATTCGATTCCATTATATGTGGCTTTGACACACCATACTGTGGTTAACGAATGATAAAAGAGGAATATGTTACTGTACCATTCAGAAGTACATACAGGACATTCGTTAATATATGCACTTTCTTCACATTTTGAAAACCAATTTATGCTTTCTGTACTACAAAGCTGAATTTTGCATCACCCTGTATATTTTTTCCAAATCTCAACCAAATATGCTAACTAAATGTTCTACACATCATCACGGGAAAATAAATGCACAAATTACTACAAACTGCACTAAAAAATGAACGTTGTACCTGTTGCTTTAGAAGAAATAGTTAACCCTCTCACGGCAGATGAGACCACGTGACACTCGTTGTAACTCGAAAATGTATGGCTTCAACCACTAATTTCTTCAATTTTTTTAAAAACTCTCCTATTTGGTATATATATGTTGTTAGGCAACTATTCAACAATATAGCATATGTCATTCTACATATATATTATATTGTTATCCATTGTTACTATATACTACATACTATTCGCCATATCTCCCAAAGTTATTTACATATTTTGACGAAATAAAGCTAAAATTGAAGAGGAAACCCCTCCATTTTGTACGGTTGCGCTAAGGTCCTTTGCCCTTGAAGAAACGTTAAAATTCCTCCTATACGGTTTGTTTCTCTTTTTTAGTTTTTTCAAAATAAAACAGATTCGATTCCATTATATGTGGCTTTCACACACCATACTGTGGTTAACGAATGATAAAAGAGGAATATGTTACTGTGCCATTCAGAAGTACATACAGGGCATTCGTTAATATATGCACTTTCTTCACATTTTGAAAACCAATTTATACTTTCTGTACTACAAAGCTGAATTTTGCATCACCCTGTATATTTTTTCCAAATCTCAACTAATTATGCTAACTAAATGTTCTACACATCATCACGGGAAAATAAATGCACAAATTACTACAAACTGCATTAAAAAATGAACGTTGTACCTGTTGCTTTAGAAGAAATAGTTAACCCTCTCACGGCTGATGAGACCACGTGACACTCGTTGTAACTCGAAAATGTATGGCTTCAACCACTAATTTCCTCAATTTTTTTAAAAACTCTCCTATTTGGTATATATATGTTGTTAGGCAACTATTCAACAATATAGCATATGTCATTCTACATATATATTATATTGTTATCCATTGTTACTATATACTACATACTATTCGCCATATCTCCCAAAGTTATTTACATATTTTGACGAAATAAAGCTCAAATTGAAGAGCAAACCTATCCATTTTGTACGGTTGCGATAAAGGTCCTTTGCTATTGAAAAAACGTTAAAATTCCTCTTATAACGTTTGTTTCTCATTTTTAGTTTTTTTCAAAATAAAACATATTCGATTCCATTATATGTCTCTTTGACACACCATACTGTGGTTAACGAATGATAAAAGAGAAATATGTTACTGTACCATTCAGAAGTACATACAGGGCATTCGTTAATATATACACTTTCTTCACATTTAGAAAACAAATTTATACTTTCTGTACTTCAAAGCTGAATTTTGCATCACCCTGTATATTTTTTCCAAATCTCAACCAAATATGCTAACTAAATGTTCTACACATCATCACGGGAAAATAAATGCACAAATTACTACAAACTGCACTAAAAAATGAACGTTGTACCTGTTGCTTTAGAAGAAATAGTTAACCCTCTCACGGCTGATGAGACCACGTGACACTCGTTGTAACTGGAAAATGTATGGCTTCAACCACTAATTTCTTCAATTTTTTTAAAAACTCTAATATTTGGTATATATATGTTGTTAGGCAACTATTCAACAATATAGCATATGTCATTCTACATATATATTATATTGTTAATCATTGTTACTATATACTACATACTATTCGCCATATCTCCCAAAGTTATTTACATATTTTGACGAAATAAAGCTCAAATTGAAGAGCAGACCTATCCATTTTGTACGGTTGCGATAAAGGTCCTTTGCCGTTGAAGAAACGTTAAAATTCCTCTTATAACGTTTGTTTCTCTTTTTTAGTTTTTTTCAAAATAAAAAAGATTCGATTCCATTATATGTGGCTTTGACACACCATACTGTGGTTAACGAATGATAAAAGAGGAATATGTTACTGTACCATTCAGAAGTACATACAGGACATTCGTTAATATATGCACTTTCTTCACATTTTGAAAACCAATTTATGCTTTCTGTACTACAAAGCTGAATTTTGCATCACCCTGTATATTTTTTCCAAATCTCAACCAAATATGCTAACTAAATGTTCTACACATCATCACGGGAAAATAAATGCACAAATTAATACAAACTACACTAAAAAATGAACGTTGTACCTGTTGCTTTAGAAGAAATAGTTAACCCTCTCACGGCAGATGAGACCACGTGACACTCGTTGTAACTCGAAAATGTATGGCTTCAACCACTAATTTCTTCAATTTTTTTAAAAACTCTCCTATTTGGTATATATATGTTGTTAGGCAACTATTCAACAATATAGCATATGTCATTCTACATATATATTATATTGTTATCCATTGTTACTATATACTACATACTATTCGCCATATCTCCCAAAGTTATTTACATATTTTGACGAAATAAAGCTCAAATTGAAGAGGAAACCCCTCCATTTTGTACGGTTGCGCTAAGGTCCTTTGCCCTTGAAGAAACGTTAAAATTCCTCCTATACGGTTTGTTTCTCTTTTTAGTTTTTTCAAAATAAAACAGATTCGATTCCAATATATGTGGCTTTCACACACCATACTGTGGTTAACGAATGATAAAAGAATAATATGTTAGTGTGCCATTCAGAAGTACATACAGGGCATTCGTTAATATATGCACTTTCTTCACATTTTGAAAACCAATTTATACTTTCTGTACTACAAAGCTGAATTTTGCATCACCCTGTATATTTTTTCCAAATCTCAACTAATTATGCTAACTAAATGTTCTACACATCATCACGGGAAAATAAATGCACAAATTACTACAAACTGCATTAAAAAATGAACGTTGTACCTGTTGCTTTAGAAGAAATAGTTAACCCTCTCACGGCTGATGAGACCACGTGACACTCGTTGTAACTGGAAAATGTATGGCTTCAACCACTAATTTCCTCAATTTTTTTAAAAACTCTCCTATTTGGTATATATATGTTGTTAGGCAACTATTCAACAATATAGCATATGTCATTCTACATATATATTATATTGTTATCCATTGTTACTATATACTACATACTATTCGCCATATCTCCCAAAGTTATTTACATATTTTGACGAAATAAAGCTCAAATTGAAGAGGAAACCCCTCCATTTTGTACGGTTGCGATAAATGTCCTTTGCTATTGAAAAAACGTTAAAATTCCTCTTATAACGTTTGTTTCTCTTTTTTAGTTTTTTTCAAAATAAAAAAGATTCGATTCCATTATATGTGGCTTTGACACACCATACTGTGGTTAACGAATGATAAAAGAGGAATATGTTACTGTACCATTCAGAAGTACATACAGGGCATACGTTAATATATACACTTTCTTCACATTTAGAAAACAAATTTATACTTTCTGTACTTCAAAGCTGAATTTTGCATCACCATGTATATTTTTTCCAAATCTCAACCAAATATGCTAACTAAATGTTCTACACATCATCAGCGGAAAATAAATGCACAAATTACTACAAACTGCACTAAAAAATGAACGTTGTACCTGTTGCTTTAGAAGAAATAGTTAACCCTCTCACGGCTGATGAGACCACGTGACACTCGTTGTAACTCGAAAATGTATGGCTTCAACCACTAATTTCTTCAATTTTTTTTAAAAACTCTCCTATTTAGTATATATATGTTGTTAGGCAACTATTCAACAATATAGCATATGTCATTCTACATATATATTATATTATTATCCATTATTACTATATACTACATACTATTCGCCATATCTCCCAAAGTTATTTACATATTTTGACGAAATAAAGCTCAAATTGAAGAGGAAACCCCTCCATTTTGTACGGTTGCGATAGTGGTCCTTTGCCCTTGAAGAGACGTTAAAATTCCTGTTAAAACGTTTGTTTCTCTTTTTTAGTTTTTTACAAAATAAAACAGATTCGATTCCATTATATGTGGCTTTGACACACCATACTGTGGTTAACGAATGATAAAAGAGGAATATGTTACTGTACCATTCAGAAGTACATACAGGACATTCGTTAATATATGCACTTTCTTCACATTTTGAAAACCAATTTATGCTTTCTGTACTACAAAGCTGAATTTTGCATCACCCTGTATATTTTTTCCAAATCTCAACCAAATATGCTAACTAAATGTTCTACACATCATCACGGGAAAATAAATGCACAAATTACTACAAACTGCACTAAAAAATGAACGTTGTACCTGTTGCTTTAGAAGAAATAGTTAACCCTCTCACGGCAGATGAGACCACGTGACACTCGTTGTAACTCGAAAATGTATGGCTTCAACCACTAATTTCTTCAATTTTTTTAAAAACTCTCCTATTTGGTATATATATGTTGTTAGGCAACTATTCAACAATATAGCATATGTCATTCTACATATATATTATATTGTTATCCATTGTTACTATATACTACATACTATTCGCCATATCTCCCAAAGTTATTTACATATTTTGGCGAAATAAAGCTAAAATTGAAGAGGAAACCCCTCCATTTTGTGCGGTTGCGCTAAGGTCCTTTGCCCTTCAAGAAACGTTAAAATTCCTCCTATACGGTTTGTTTCTCTTTTTTAGTTTTTTCAAAATAAAAGAAATTCGATTCCATTATATGTGGCTTTCACACACCATACTGTGGTTAACGAATGATAAAAGAGGAATATGTTACTGTGCCATTCAGAAGTACATACAGGGCATTCGTTAATATATGCACTTTCTTCACATTTTGAAAACCAATTTATACTTTCTGTACTACAAAGCTGAATTTTGCATCACCCTGTATATTTTTTCCAAATCTCAACTAATTATGCTAACTAAATGTTCTACACATCATCACGGGAAAATAAATGCACAAATTACTACAAACTGCATGAAAAAATGAACGTTGTACCTGTTGCTTTAGAAGAAATAGTTAACCCTCTCACGGCTGATGAGACCACGTGACACTCGTTGTAACTCGAAAATGTATGGCTTCAACCACTAATTTCCTCAATTTTTTTAAAAACTCTCCTATTTGGTATATATATGTTGTTAGGCAACTATTCAACAATATAGCATATGTCATTCTACATATATATTATATTGTTATCCATTGTTACTATATACTACATACTATTCGCCATATCTCCCAAAGTTATTTACATATTTTGACGAAATAAAGCTCAAATTGAAGAGCAAACCTATCCATTTTGTACGGTTGCGATAAAGGTCCTTTGCTATTGAAAAAACGTTAAAATTCCTCTTATAACGTTTGTTTCTCATTTTTAGTTTTTTTCAAAATAAAACATATTCGATTCCATTATATGTCTCTTTGACACACCATACTGTGGTTAACGAATGATAAAAGAGAAATATGTTACTGTACCATTCAGAAGTACATACAGGGCATTCGTTAATATATACACTTTCTTCACATTTAGAAAACAAATTTATACTTTCTGTACTTCAAAGCTGAATTTTGCATCACCCTGTATATCTTTTCCAAATCTCAACCAAATATGCTAACTAAATGTTCTACACATCATCACGGGAAAATAAATGCACAAATTACTACAAACTGCTCTAAAAAATGAACGTTGTACCTGTTGCTTTAGAAGAAATAGTTAACCCTCTCACGGCTGATGAGACCACGTGACACTCGTTGTAACTGGAAAATGTATGGCTTCAACCACTAATTTCTTCAATTTTTTTAAAAACTCTAATATTTGGTATATATATGTTGTTAGGCAACTATTCAACAATATAGCATATGTCATTCTACATATATATTATATTGTTAATCATTGTTACTATATACTACATACTATTCGCCATATCTCCCAAAGTTATTTACATATTTTGACGAAATAAAGCTCAAATTGAAGAGCAGACCTATCCATTTTGTACGGTTGCGATAAAGGTCCTTTGCCGTTGAAGAAACGTTAAAATTCCTCTTATAACGTTTGTTTCTCTTTTTTAGTTTTTTTCAAAATAAAAAAGATTCGATTCCATTATATGTGGCTTTGACACACCATACTGTGGTTAACGAATGATAAAAGAGGAATATGTTACTGTACCATTCAGAAGTACATACAGGACATTCGTTAATATATGCACTTTCTTCACATTTTGAAAACCAATTTATGCTTTCTGTACTACAAAGCTGAATTTGGCATCACCCTGTATATTTTTTCCAAATCTCAACCAAATATGCTAACTAAATGTTCTACACATCATCACGGGAAAATAAATGCACAAATTACTACAAACTGCACTAAAAAATGAACGTTGTACCTGTTGCTTTAGAAGAAATAGTTAACCCTCTCACGGCAGATGAGACCACGTGACACTCGTTGTAACTCGAAAATGTATGGCTTCAACCACTAATTTCTTCAATTTTTTTAAAAACTCTCCTATTTGGTATATATATGTTGTTAGGCAACTATTCAACAATATAGCATATGTCATTCTACATATATATTATATTGTTATCCATTGTTACTATATACTACATACTATTCGCCATATCTCCCAAAGTTATTTACATATTTTGACGAAATAAAGCTCAAATTGAAGAGCAGACCTATCCATTTTGTACGGTTGCGATAAATGTCCTTTGCTATTGAAAAAACGTTAAAATTCCTCTTATAACGTTTGTTTCTCTTTTTTAGTTTTTTTCAAAATAAAAAAGATTCGATTCCATTATATGTGGCTTTGACACACCATACTGTGGTTAACGAATGATAAAAGAGGAATATGTTACTGTACCATTCAGAAGTACATACAGGGCATACGTTAATATATACACTTTCTTCACATTTAGAAAACAAATTTATACTTTCTGTACTTCAAAGCTGAATTTTGCATCACCATGTATATTTTTTCCAAATCTCAACCAAATATGCTAACTAAATGTTCTACACATCATCAGCGGAAAATAAATGCACAAATTACTACAAACTGCACTAAAAAATGAACGTTGTACCTGTTGCTTTAGAAGAAATAGTTAACCCTCTCACGGCTGATGAGACCACGTGACACTCGTTGTAACAAGAAAATGTATGGCTTCAACCACTAATTTCTTCAATTTTTTTTAAAAACTCTCCTATTTAGTATATATATGTTGTTAGGCAACTATTCAACAATATAGCATATGTCATTCTACATATATATTATATTATTATCCATTATTACTATATACTACATACTATTCGCCATATCTCCCAAAGTTATTTACATATTTTGACGAAATAAAGCTCAAATTGAAGAGGAAACCCCTCCATTTTGTACGGTTGCGATAGTGGTCCTTTGCCCTTGAAGAGACGTTAAAATTCCTGTTAAAACGTTTGTTTCTCTTTTTTAGTTTTTTACAAAATAAAACAGATTCGATTCCATTATATGTGGCTTTGACACACCATACTGTGGTTAACGAATGATAAAAGAGGAATATGTTACTGTACCATTCAGAAGTACATACAGGACATTCGTTAATATATGCACTTTCTTCACATTTTGAAAACCAATTTATGCTTTCTGTACTACAAAGCTGAATTTTGCATCACCCTGTATATTTTTTCCAAATCTCAACCAAATATGCTAACTAAATGTTCTACACATCATCACGGGAAAATAAATGCACAAATTACTACAAACTGCACTAAAAAATGAACGTTGTACCTGTTGCTTTAGAAGAAATAGTTAACCCTCTCACGGCAGATGAGACCACGTGACACTCGTTGTAACTCGAAAATGTATGGCTTCAACCACTAATTTCTTCAATTTTTTTAAAAACTCTCCTATTTGGTATATATATGTTGTTAGGCAACTATTCAACAATATAGCATATGTCATTCTACATATATATTATATTGTTATCCATTGTTACTATATACTACATACTATTCGCCATATCTCCCAAAGTTATTTACATATTTTGACGAAATAAAGCTAAAATTGAAGAGGAAACCCCTCCATTTTGTACGGTTGCGCTAAGGTCCTTTGCCCTTGAAGAAACGTTAAAATTCCTCCTATACGGTTTGTTTCTCTTTTTTAGTTTTTTCAAAATAAAACAGATTCGATTCCATTATATGTGGCTTTCACACACCATACTGTGGTTAACGAATGATAAAAGAGGAATATGTTACTGTGCCATTCAGAAGTACATACAGGGCATTCGTTAATATATGCACTTTCTTCACATTTTGAAAACCAATTTATACTTTCTGTACTACAAAGCTGAATTTTGCATCACCCTGTATATTTTTTCCAAATCTCAACTAATTATGCTAACTAAATGTTCTACACATCATCACGGGAAAATAAATGCACAAATTACTACAAACTGCATTAAAAAATGAACGTTGTACCTGTTGCTTTAGAAGAAATAGTTAACCCTCTCACGGCTGATGAGACCACGTGACACTCGTTGTAACTCGAAAATGTATGGCTTCAACCACTAATTTCCTCAATTTTTTTAAAAACTCTCCTATTTGGTATATATATGTTGTTAGGCAACTATTCAACAATATAGCATATGTCATTCTACATATATATTATATTGTTATCCATTGTTACTATATACTACATACTATTCGCCATATCTCCCAAAGTTATCTACATATTTTGACGAAATAAAGCTCAAATTGAAGAGCAAACCTATCCATTTTGTACGGTTGCGATAAAGGTCCTTTGCTATTGAAAAAACGTTAAAATTCCTCTTATAACGTTTGTTTCTCATTTTTAGTTTTTTTCAAAATAAAACATATTCGATTCCATTATATGTCTCTTTGACACACCATACTGAGGTTAACGAATGATAAAAGAGAAATATGTTACTGTACCATTCAGAAGTACATACAGGGCATTCGTTAATATATACACTTTCTTCACATTTAGAAAACAAATTTATACTTTCTGTACTTCAAAGCTGAATTTTGCATCACCCTGTATATTTTCTCCAAATCTCAACCAAATATGCTAACTAAATGTTCTACACATCATCACGGGAAAATAAATGCACAAATTACTACAAACCACTAAAAAATGAACGTTGTACCTGTTGCTTTAGAAGAAATAGTTAACCCTCTCACGGCTGATGAGACCACGTGACACTCGTTGTAACTGGAAAATGTATGGCTTCAACCACTAATTTCTTCAATTTTTTTAAAAACTCTAATATTTGGTATATATATGATGTTAGGCAACTATTCAACAATATAGCATATGTCATTCTACATATATATTATATTGTTAATCATTGTTACTATATACTACATACTATTCGCCATATCTCCCAAAGTTATTTACATATTTTGACGAAATAAAGCTCAAATTGAAGAGCAGACCTATCCATTTTGTACGGTTGCGATAAAGGTCCTTTGCCCTTGAAGAAACGTTAAAATTCCTCTTATAACGTTTGTTTCTCTTTTTCAGTTTTTTTCAAAATAAAAAAGATTCGATTCCATTATATGTGGCTTTGACACACCATACTGTGGTTAACGAATGATAAAAGAGGAATATGTTACTGTACCATTCAGAAGTACATACAGGGCATACGTTAATATATACACTTTCTTCACATTTAGAAAACAAATTTATACTTTCTGTACTTCAAAGCTGAATTTTGCATCACCATGTATATTTTTTCCAAATCTCAACCAAATATGCTAACTAAATGTTCTACACATCATCACGGGAAAATAAATGCACAAATTACTACAAACTGCACTAAAAAATGAACGTTGTACCTGGTGCTTTAGAAGAAATAGTTAACCCTCTCACGGCTGATGAGACCACGTGACACTCGTTGTAACTGGAAAATGTATGGCTTCAACCACTAATTTCTTCAATTTTTTTAAAAACTCTAATATTTGGTATATATATTTTGTTAGGCAACTATTCAACAATATAGCACATGTCATTCTACATATATATTATATTGTTAATCATTGTTACTATATACTACATACTATTCGCCATATCTCCCAAAGTTATTTACATATTTTGACGAAATAAAGCTAAAATTGAAGAGGAAACCCCTCCATTTTGTACGGTTGCGCTAAGGTCCTTTGCCCTTGAAGAAACGTTAAAATTCCTCCTATAAGGTTTGTTTCTCTTTTTTAGTTTTTTCAAAATAAAACAGATTCGATTCCATTATATGTGGCTTTGACACACCATACTGTGGTTAACGAATGATAAAAGAGGAATATGTTACTGTGCCATTCAGAAGTACATACAGGGCATTCGTTAATATATGCACTTTCTTCACATTTTGAAAACCAATTTACACTTTCTGTACTACAAAGCTGAATTTTGCATCACCCTGTATATTTTTTCCAAATCTCAACTAAATATGCTAACTAAATGTTCTACACATCATCAGCGGAAAATAAATGCACAAATTACTACAAACTGCACTAAAAAATGAACGTTGTACCTGTTGCTTTAGAAGAAATAGTTAACCCTCTCACGGCTGATGAGACCACGTGACACTCGTTGTAACTCGAAAATGTATGGCTTCAACCACTAATTTCTTCAATTTTTTTAAAAACTCTCCTATTTAGTATATATATGTTGTTAGGCAACTATTCAACAATATAGCATGTCATTCTACATATATATTATATTATTATCCATTATTACTATATACTACATACTATTCGCCATATCTCCCAAAGTTATTTACATATTTTGACGAAATAAAGCTCAAATTGAAGAGGAAACCCCTCCATTTTGTACGGTTGCGATAGAGGTCCTTTGCCCTTGAAGAGACGTTAAAATTCCTGTTAAAACGTTTGTTTCTCTTTTTTAATTTTTTTACAAAATAAAACAGATTCGATTCCATTATATGTGGCTTTGACACACCATACTGTGGTTAACGAATGATAAAAGAGGAATATGTTACTGTACCATTCAGAAGTACATACAGGACATTCGTTAATATATGCACTTTCTTCACATTTTGAAAACCAATTTATGCTTTCTGTACTACAAAGCTGAATTTTGCATCACCCTGTATATTTTTTCCAAATCTCAACCAAATATGCTAACTAAATGTTCTACACATCATCACGGGAAAATAAATGCACAAATTACTACAAACTGCACTAAAAAATGAACGTTGTACCTGTTGCTTTAGAAGAAATAGTTAACCCTCTCACGGCTGATGAGACCACGTGACACTCGTTGTAACTGGAAAATGTATGGCTTCAACCACTAATTTCTTCAATTTTTTAAAAAACTCTAATATTTGGTATATATATGTTGTTAGGCAACTATTCAACAATATAGCATATGTCATTCTACATATATATTATATTGTTAATCATTGTTACTATATACTACATACTATTCGCCATATCTCCCAAAGTTATTTACATATTTTGACGAAATAAAGCTCAAATTGAAGAGCAGACCTATCCATTTTGTACGGTTGCGATAAAGGTCCTTTGCCCTTGAAGAAACGTTAAAATTCCTCTTATAACGTTTGTTTCTCTTTTTTAGTTTTTTTCAAAATAAAAAAGATTCGATTCCATTATATGTGGCTTTGACACACCATACTGTGGTTAACGAATGATAAAAGAGGAATATGTTACTGTACCATTCAGAAGTACATACAGGGCATACGTTAATATATACACTTTCTTCACATTTAGAAAACAAATTTATACTTTCTGTACTTCAAAGCTGAATTTTGCATCACCATGTATATTTTTTCCAAATCTCAACCAAATATGCTAACTAAATGTTCTACACATCATCACGGGAAAATAAATGCACAAATTACTACAAACTGCACTAAAAAATGAACGTTGTACCTGGTGCTTTAGAAGAAATAGTTAACCCTCTCACGGCTGATGAGACCACGTGACACTCGTTGTAACTGGAAAATGTATGGCTTCAACCACTAATTTCTTCAATTTTTTTTAAAAAACTCTAATATTTGGTATATATATTTTGTTAGGCAACTATTCAACAATATAGCACATGTCATTCTACATATATATTATATTGTTAATCATTGTTACTATATACTACATACTATTCGCCATATCTCCCAAAGTTATTTACATATTTTGACGAAATAAAGCTAAAATTGAAGAGGAAACCCCTCCATTTTGTACGGTTGCGCTAAGGTCCTTTGCCCTTGAAGAAACGTTAAAATTCCTCTTATAACGTTTGTTTCTCTTTTTTAGTTTTTTTCAAAATAAAAAAGATTCGATTCCATTATATGTGGCTTTGACACACCATACTGTGGTTAACGAATGATAAAAGAGGAATATGTTACTGTACCATTCAGAAGTACATACAGGGCATACGTTAATATATACACTTTCTTCACATTTAGAAAACAAATTTATACTTTCTGTACTTCAAAGCTGAATTTTGCATCACCATGTATATTTTTTCCAAATCTCAACCAAATATGCTAACTAAATGTTCTACACATCATCACGGGAAAATAAATGCACAAATTACTACAAACTGCACTAAAAAATGAACGTTGTACCTGTTGCTTTAGAAGAAATAGTTAACCCTCTCACGGCTGATGAGACCACGTGACACTCGTTGTAACTGGAAAATGTATGGCTTCAACCACTAATTTCTTCAATTTTTTTAAAAACTCTAATATTTGGTATATATATGTTGTTAGGCAACTATTCAACAATATAGCATATGTCATTCTACATATATATTATATTGTTAATCATTGTTACTATATACTACATACTATTCGCCATATCTCCCAAAGTTATTTAGATATTTTGACGAAATAAAGCTCAAATTGAAGAGCAGACCTATCCATTTTGTACGGTTGCGATAAAGGTCCTTTGCCCTTGAAGAAACGTTAAAATTCCTCTTATAACGTTTGTTTCTCTTTTTTAGTTTTTTTCAAAATAAAAAAGATTCGATTCCATTATATGTGGCTTTGACACACCATACTGTGGTTAACGAATGATAAAAGAGGAATATGTTACTGTACCATTCAGAAGTACATACAGGGCATACGTTAATATATACACTTTCTTCACATTTAGAAAACAAATTTATACTTTCTGTACTTCAAAGCTGAATTTTGCATCACCATGTATATTTTTTACAAATCTCAACCAAATATGCTAACTAAATGTTCTACACATCATCACGGGAAAATAAATGCACAAATTACTACAAACTGCACTAAAAAATGAACGTTGTACCTGGTGCTTTAGAAGAAATAGTTAACCCTCTCACGGCTGATGAGACCACGTGACACTCGTTGTAACTGGAAAATGTATGGCTTCAACCACTAATTTCTTCAATTTTTTTAAAAACTCTAATATTTGGTATATATATTTTGTTAGACAACTATTCAACAATATAGCACATGTCATTCTACATATATATTATATTGTTAATCATTGTTACTATATACTACATACTATTCGCCATATCTCCCAAAGTTATTTACATATTTTGACGAAATAAAGCTAAAATTGAAGAGGAAACCCCTCCATTTTGTACGGTTGCGCTAAGGTCCTTTGCCCTTGAAGAAACGTTAAAATTCCTCCTATAAGGTTTGTTTCTCTTTTTTAGTTTTTTCAAAATAAAACAGATTCGATTCCATTATATGTGGCTTTGACACACCATACTGTGGTTAACGAATGATAAAAGAGGAATATGTTACTGTGCCATTCAGAAGTACATACAGGGCATTCGTTAATATATGCACTTTCTTCACATTTTTAAAACCAATTTACACTTTCTGTACTACAAAGCTGAATTTTGCATCACCCTGTATATTTTTTCCAAATCTCAACTAAATATGCTAACTAAATGTTCTACACATCATCAGCGGAAAATAAATGCACAAATTACTACAAACTGCACTAAAAAATGAACGTTGTACCTGTTGCTTTAGAAGAAATAGTTAACCCTCTCACGGCTGATGAGACCACGTGACACTCGTTGTAACTCGAAAATGTATGGCTTCAACCACTAATTTCTTCAATTTTTTTAAAAACTCTCCTATTTAGTATATATATGTTGTTAGGCAACTATTCAACAATATAGCATGTCATTCTACATATATATTATATTATTATCCATTATTACTATATACTACATACTATTCGCCATATCTCCCAAAGTTATTTACATATTTTGACGAAATAAAGCTCAAATTGAAGAGGAAACCCCTCCATTTTGTACGGTTGCGATAGAGGTCCTTTGCCCTTGAAGAGACGTTAAAATTCCTGTTAAAACGTTTGTTTCTCTTTTTTAGTTTTTTACAAAATAAAACAGATTCGATTCCATTATATGTGGCTTTGACACACCATACTGTGGTTAACGAATGATAAAAGAGGAATATGTTACTGTACCATTCAGAAGTACATACAGGACATTCGTTAATATATGCACTTTCTTCACATTTTGAAAACCAATTTATGCTTTCTGTACTACAAAGCTGAATTTTGCATCACCCTGTATATTTTTTCCAAATCTCAACCAAATATGCTAACTAAATGTTCTACACATCATCACGGGAAAATAAATGCACAAATTACTACAAACTGCACTAAAAAATGAACGTTGTACCTGTTGCTTTAGAAGAAATAGTTAACCCTCTCACGGCTGATGAGACCACGTGACACTCGTTGTAACTGGAAAATGTATGGCTTCAACCACTAATTTCTTCAATTTTTTTAAAAACTCTAATATTTGGTATATATATGTTGTTAGGCAACTATTCAACAATATAGCATATGTCATTCTACATATATATTATATTGTTAATCATTGTTACTATATACTACATACTATTCGCCATATCTCCCAAAGTTATTTACATATTTTGACGAAATAAAGCTCAAATTGAAGAGCAGACCTATCCATTTTGTACGGTTGCGATAAAGGTCCTTTGCCCTTGAAGAAACGTTAAAATTCCTCTTATAACGTTTGTTTCTCTTTTTTAGTTTTTTCAAAATAAAACAGATTCGATTCCATTATATGTGGCTTTGACACACCATACTGTGGTTAACGAATGATAAAAGAGGAATATGTTACTGTACCATTCAGAAGTACATACAGGGCATACGTTAATATATACACTTTCTTCACATTTAGAAAACAAATTTATACTTTCTGTACTTCAAAGCTGAATTTTGCATCACCATGTATATTTTTTCCAAATCTCAACCAAATATGCTAACTAAATGTTCTACACATCATCACGGGAAAATAAATGCACAAATTACTACAAACTGCACTAAAAAATGAACGTTGTACCTGGTGCTTTAGAAGAAATAGTTAACCCTCTCACGGCTGATGAGACCACGTGACACTCGTTGTAACTGGAAAATGTATGGCTTCAACCACTAATTTCTTCAATTTTTTTTAAAAAACTCTAATATTTGGTATATATATTTTGTTAGGCAACTATTCAACAATATAGCACATGTCATTCTACATATATATTATATTGTTAATCATTGTTACTATATACTACATACTATTCGCCATATCTCCCAAAGTTATTTACATATTTTGACGAAATAAAGCTAAAATTGAAGAGGAAACCCCTCCATTTTGTACGGTTGCGCTAAGGTCCTTTGCCCTTGAAGAAACGTTAAAATTCCTCTTATAACGTTTGTTTCTCTTTTTTAGTTTTTTTCAAAATAAAAAAGATTCGATTCCATTATATGTGGCTTTGACACACCATACTGTGGTTAACGAATGATAAAAGAGGAATATGTTACTGTACCATTCAGAAGTACATACAGGGCATACGTTAATATATACACTTTCTTCACATTTAGAAAACAAATTTATACTTTCTGTACTTCAAAGCTGAATTTTGCATCACCATGTATATTTTTTCCAAATCTCAACCAAATATGCTAACTAAATGTTCTACACATCATCACGGGAAAATAAATGCACAAATTACTACAAACTGCACTAAAAAATGAACGTTGTACCTGTTGCTTTAGAAGAAATAGTTAACCCTCTCACGGCTGATGAGACCACGTGACACTCGTTGTAACTGGAAAATGTATGGCTTCAACCACTAATTTCTTCAATTTTTTTAAAAACTCTAATATTTGGTATATATATGTTGTTAGGCAACTATTCAACAATATAGCATATGTCATTCTACATATATATTATATTGTTAATCATTGTTACTATATACTACATACTATTCGCCATATCTCCCAAAGTTATTTAGATATTTTGACGAAATAAAGCTCAAATTGAAGAGCAGACCTATCCATTTTGTACGGTTGCGATAAAGGTCCTTTGCCCTTGAAGAAACGTTAAAATTCCTCTTATAACGTTTGTTTCTCTTTTTTAGTTTTTTTCAAAATAAAAAAGATTCGATTCCATTATATGTGGCTTTGACACACCATACTGTGGTTAACGAATGATAAAAGAGGAATATGTTACTGTACCATTCAGAAGTACATACAGGGCATACGTTAATATATACACTTTCTTCACATTTAGAAAACAAATTTATACTTTCTGTACTTCAAAGCTGAATTTTGCATCACCATGTATATTTTTTCCAAATCTCAACCAAATATGCTAACTAAATGTTCTACACATCATCACGGGAAAATAAATGCACAAATTACTACAAACTGCACTAAAAAATGAACGTTGTACCTGGTGCTTTAGAAGAAATAGTTAACCCTCTCACGGCTGATGAGACCACGTGACACTCGTTGTAACTGGAAAATGTATGGCTTCAACCACTAATTTCTTCAATTTTTTTAAAAACTCTAATATTTGGTATATATATTTTGTTAGACAACTATTCAACAATATAGCACATGTCATTCTACATATATATTATATTGTTAATCATTGTTACTATATACTACATACTATTCGCCATATCTCCCAAAGTTATTTACATATTTTGACGAAATAAAGCTAAAATTGAAGAGGAAACCCCTCCATTTTGTACGGTTGCGCTAAGGTCCTTTGCCCTTGAAGAAACGTTAAAATTCCTCCTATAAGGTTTGTTTCTCTTTTTTAGTTTTTTCAAAATAAAACAGATTCGATTCCATTATATGTGGCTTTGACACACCATACTGTGGTTAACGAATGATAAAAGAGGAATATGTTACTGTGCCATTCAGAAGTACATACAGGGCATTCGTTAATATATGCACTTTCTTCACATTTGAAAACCAATTTACACTTTCTGTACTACAAAGCTGAATTTTGCATCACCCTGTATATTTTTTCCAAATCTCAACTAAATATGCTAACTAAATGTTCTACACATCATCAGCGGAAAATAAATGCACAAATTACTACAAACTGCACTAAAAAATGAACGTTGTACCTGTTGCTTTAGAAGAAATAGTTAACCCTCTCACGGCTGATGAGACCACGTGACACTCGTTGTAACTCGAAAATGTATGGCTTCAACCACTAATTTCTTCAATTTTTTTAAAAACTCTCCTATTTAGTATATATATGTTGTTAGGCAACTATTCAACAATATAGCATGTCATTCTACATATATATTATATTGTTAATCATTGTTACTATATACTACATACTATTCGCCATATCTCCCAAAGTTATTTACATATTTTGACGAAATAAAGCTCAAATTGAAGAGGAAACCCCTCCATTTTGTACGGTTGCGCTAAGGTCCTTTGCCCTTGAAGAAACGTTAAAATTCCTGTTAAACGTTTGTTTCTCTTTTTTATGTTTTTTACAAATAAAACAGATTCGATTCCATTATATGTGGCTTTGACACACCATACTGTGGTTAACGAATGATAAAAGAGGAATATGTTACTGTACCATTCAGAAGTACATACAGGACATTCGTTAATATATGCACTTTCTTCACATCTTCTG